>NC_081408.1:59191113-59491113 GCF_030272615.1 Cryptomeria japonica
TGTCTTTTGTTTAACTTCTCTTCTGCCTTTAGGGCATATTGGTAAGCCTCTTCTACACTCTCCAATTTGATCATACTCAATTAATCTTGTATAGACATCCACAATCTATTCAAATATCTTTCAACTTGTTCAACTTTATCATCAACATGTCCGGATCTGATATTCAACTTGTAAAATGCTTCAATGTACTCCTTCACACTAGATTCCTTCTGTCTCAAATTCTGCAACTTTCGGAATAGATCCACTTGATAATTAGTTGGCACAAACTTTGATTTCAACTTAGAAATCATCTGGTCCCATGTCTTAATCTTCTCTTTACCTCTTCTCTATCTATCAACTTGCAAATGCTCCCACCAAAAAGATGCATGACCTTTCAACCAGGTACACACATATTTCACCTTCCTTTCTTCTGCAGTGTTTTCAAAATCAAAATACTTCTCCATCTCTGAGATCCAATCCATCAATTAATCTAAATCTAACTTCCCATCGTATTCTGATGGAGTACAATGAGGTTTAGTATTTTCCCTACTCAAAACCATCAAAAACCTTTCCTCATCTGGATCAACCACTGGTAGGTTTGCTTGTTTTGTTGGGGCTTCTTCTCCTTCATCTTCACTTACCTCTTCAATATGTCAGCATCTTCTCTAGGCTGCCTCCATAGATTCTAACCAGACTGCTATTCCTTGCAATATCTCCATCATAGCAGGGTCTGCATTCCCATTCGCTCCACCATTCCTAGCTCTTATTCATGCCATCGTTCACACTAGTCCTCTGCAACTACTGGTCGGATCTGTAATCCACCAGCCTACAACAAAATTCCAAGACACGCAACCTCTGGAATGAAACTTCACTCTGATACCACTTGAAGTAGTCACCAGTGAAGAGGGTGTTGGCATTTGGAATAACTGATATAGATGCAGGTGATGCAGTTAAAGTTGGATGACTGCACCAGTAAAGGATAGAAGTCTATTTGTGATGAAGAGATTGAGATTCTATGAATAGATGACATGATCAGTTATTTGTGTTGTCATTGTTGGCAACTGATGTCAAATGATGTTCCTGATGTCTTTTTTTATCATCTAAGAGATTTGGTTTACCGGAAGACAGGGTTTACTGGTAGAGAACTAAAGTTTATGAAATAGGACTTTAACCGGTAAAACTAAGATGTTTTTTCTTGAATTGGGTGATTGGTCATTTTTGGTGATTTGAGGTTTGGATGGTGAATTTGTATTATGGAAAGGTGTATGTGATCAGAACCGGAATTTGTGGATATTACCGAAGGCATTTTTCAAATTTTTGATGAAGTTTTGCTAAGGTTTTAGTAGGGTTTAGGGACCGGTGAATAAATCATCAAACTGGTAATGATCTTGTTATGGCAGTGATCGACGACAAGTCTACATGAAGTTGGTAACACGGCACAACCTGCATGAAAGATTTGATTATTGTTTTGGCACAATTCAAGGAAGAATTTCTGGGAAATTAGTGAAACGCTTAGTAGAGTGTTTTGAGGGTTTGACTTTGGTACAGATCATATTTCTGTTATGGGTTACAATCAACCAATAGTTGATATTGCATTGTAATTTTTTGTAATGATTTGTATATTGATTTGTGATGATCTCTTATTATTTGAATTATAAATTCAAGATGTAACTAGGGTTTTGTGGCTGACCTAGTTGAGATGGCTATTTAGGATGATACAGTTGATGTTTAGTGTGTCGGTGGTCTTAGAGAATGTGTTAAGCCATCCAAGAGAAGTGTGAGATCTTCCTGAGAGTTGCAGAATGTTGTGTATAACTGGATCTAATCAAGCAAGAAGAGAAGTTCAAGTAACAAATCACTCTTTCATTGTTGTTCCCTAAAAGTTGCAACAAGTTAAATCCCTTAACCGAGTAGGTCCTAACAGGCCTTAAATATTTAAGTCCCCTAACAGGGTATCTCTCAAAAGAGTGTTAAATCCTCTCATGAGGTTGATCCTAATAGATCATCAAGCTCCTAACTAGGCTCCAAGGCAAATCCCCTAACCAAGTGACTCCTAATAGGGTCTTCTCCTAACCGGGAGTATTGTAAGCTCCTAATAGGGCTAAGCTCCTAATAGGGCATACTTCAAAAGAGTACAAATATTTGTGGGTGCCAACTCTCACCATGGTCTTTCCCTATTTGGGTTTCCATGTCAAAAACTTATGGTGTTCATGTGTGGAATGGTTTTCATGTGATGTTATTATTTATGTTTCATTTCATGCATTATTTCTAAGATATCGGTTATGATGTTTTATCAGAAGTTTATCAAAGGTTACCGGTACTAATAAGGAGTTGTTTGAGAAATTTTTTGATCTTATTGATAAGGTTAATGAGTTGGTAAATGATCTAGTTTATATAATTTCTTTGGTGGTGAAATTATTGATAGATATGGTTAATGATTTGATTAATGTGTTAAGCAAATCTAATAAAGAGGTTATTAGATCTGATTAAAGAAGTTGAGACATTTGTTAAAGGGTTTTAGATCTGATATAAGTTTGTTTTTAGAGTTGAAGTTTCAATTGGTCTTAATATTGATTCACCCCCCCTCTCAATATTAACCGGATCCTCATAGGATTAACAATTGGTATGAAAGCATTGGTCCTTTGTGTACAAAAAGCCTAACCACTTGAGGAAAAGATTCTAAGGAATTCAAGATGATGAAGAAAGAGGGTCCCAAGTTCAACAAGGATAAATACAAGATCTGGAAAGACTAAATGAAGATCTACATCATCAAAGGTCTTGATGCACAATTTTGGAAGAAATTTAAATCAACATATGTTGCTCCTACCACTAATCCCTTGACACTGGATGAACTCAGAGAGCAGCAAGATAACATGCAAGCCCTAGAAGCTATTGTAAGTACTTTATCTAATTCAGAATATATTGATGTTCAAGGATTGGAAACTACAAGTGAGGTTTGGGAAAATTTAGAGACAATCTATGGAGGAGATGAGCATGTTCAAAGAGCCAAAGAGGAAAGCTTGAGAGGAAATTTCAATGACATGAGAATACTTGAAGGAGAGAATATTGCATAATATGGTCAGAGAATCAAAGAAGTTGTTGGTGGCATAAAAAGTGAAAGAGGTAAAATAGAAGATGATACAAAAGTAAGTAAAATGCTCAGAACTCTTCAACCTTAGTATGCTATTAGAGTATCGACAATCCAAGAACTTAGATCTATTTCAAAGGATAAGGTAACTATTGATTCATTGATTGGTCAGCTTACAACTTTCGAGTTAAATAGTTTTGACAATAGTGTGACAAAATCTATTGAATCTGCCTTTAAAGCTTCTATTACTGGTTCATTTGCTAGAAAAGGAAAAGATATATGTCAAAATCATGAGTGTAGGACAAGTCATGGAAGTAACCAGGGAAATGAAGACAATGAAGATCAAGTGATGGAACTTGAGACACTATTAGCAAAGAGATTTCCAAGAGGCACTAGTAAGTATAAAGGAAAGCTACCTTTGAAGTGTTTCTCTTGTACTAAAATTGGTCATATTGCTACTAACTACCCTAAAACTGATAAGAAAGAGAAGTTTAGAAGATTCAAAGGAAAGAGCAAGAAACATTGTTATGTGGCAGTAGATGAAGGTGTGACTGATGAGGAGTTGAAAGAAGAAGATGATAATGAAGAAATTGTGTTTGTAGCTATGAAGGAGGAATTGTCTAATGAAAAGCCACTAGTGTCTCATATGGAGAATAGTGATGAATGGATTACAGACAGTGGTTGCTCACACCACATGACTAGAGATTAAAGTAAGTTCATAATGGTGTAGGAGAACCTAGGACCTAGTTTTCTTGTTTTTACCAATTTTGGCTTGTACTGGCCCTAGCCAAGTCATTAGGGAATAAGGACTCTAGGAGGGTCCAAGAGTGTGTGATTGGTCAATGTAGGCCTAGGTGGAGTTCATTTTACCTAGGTTTGCATTTTCATGTAAATAGTGTGTTTGAGCAGTTTTTGGCCTTTTTGTTGGTCAAAAGTGTCAAAAGTTGACACTAGCCTTAGAGAGGGTTAAATAGGTCTTAGGAAGGTTTGAAAATTCATATGTGATGACTGGGAATAGGTCTCTTAGGTTGGAGAGACCAAAAAGTGTAAAAACACAATGTTGCAAAAAGTTGTCATGACAACTTTTCTCCTGAAATTGATTCCACGTTGAAGTTAGGGCTTTCTTAATGCCAAGGAAGAACTCCACATGTGGGAAGGATATATAAACCCTCTCTTACATGTTTACCAAGGTTGGTGTACTTGGAGTTTGAAAGCAATAATCAGAATACAAGATTTTGGACTGAATTTTCCTTTGTTTTTGGTCAAGTTTTACATTCTTTGAAGGTTTAATGGATTGAATCCATGAATCCAATGATGGATTGAGATTCATTAGTGTGTTGCAGAGTAGGCTTTTCATTTCCAAGCATTGTAATTAGCATTTACTTTTGTTAAGTGATTTGACTCACAAGTAGCTAGTTTTGGCTTGTAAATAGTCATTTTCTTGAAAATATGGTTGCCCCATGAGTCCCACACGTGCTTTCATCATGGCTAGTTGGGGCATGGTTGGCAACCTCCTATATAGTGTAAATATGTAGGTTCAATTAATGGAGGAGTGTTTGGTTATGGCTGCCACCTCATTCTAGGCAAGTCCAAGAGCAACCTGGCTACAGAAGAAGAGGTGAAAAAGTGTTGAAGAGTGCAGAGGTGAATGAAAGAACACCATTTCTGAATTTGGAGGAGTTGATGGGGTTGGGGCAGACTTTAATGTACAAGGAGTCTTGAAGAATCCATTTAATAGAAAAACCCAAATTGCCTACTCACTGTTGGTTTAAGCCCTTAAAAACCCTACAAACCCTCATTTTGGGGTTCATACCTTGTACGGACAGACTAGGGCCTAAAACCACAAAAATCTATTAGGAATGGGTGTATATTTGAAGGAAAGTTAAACTTGTTTTGGGAGTTCTTTGAATCGTTTTCCTCCAAGCCCTAGAAAACCAATCTTGGAGGCCTAATTAGGCCTAATTCCTTGTACGGGCAAGAATGTGAAACCAGTAGGAAATCTTGAGATTTCAATCCACCAATGGACTCCAAATGCACTAAAAACATATTAGAAGAGTGTATTACACCTCTACAACACCTCATATCAATTGGGGATCATTTTGACAAGTTGAGGCTATGAGGCCATAATTGAGCACCTGAGAAGCACAGTAAGTTGATAGGGTTCCTAACCAAAACACTTGAAGAAAGCACTCTAATAGGGACAAGAATCAAGTCCTCGAAGAGAGTGAGGGAGACTTGAGGGCTTGGAAAGAAACTAGGCTTTGTAAGTTGGTGGAATTGAGCAACATCAACTTAGGAAGTGTTGAGCAGGCTAGGTTAATCCTATCAAATTGGTATCAGAGCCTACAAGATTTGGGCTAGTAAGGTTGATGTCCTTGTTGTCAGGAGAGTCAGTTGGAGACAACATGGTGACCAATGCTGAATTGGTAAGGAAAGTGGAAGATCAGGAGGAAGAGAATAGACTGTTGAAGGAAAAGTTGAAAAGATTGGAAAGTAAGCTTGGTGATATTGAGACCAAGGCAAAAGAAGTGTATGTAAAAGTGGAAGGAGTAGAAGGCAAGGGTAAAGAAGTTGTAGAGGTAGATAATATACCTGAACCTGATCCTATCTTAGAGCAAGAACCTTTCTTGAAGGCATTGAAGGCATTGAAGGCCTTGAGTGGCAAGTCACTGGAAGGATTGTCATTGTTCACTAGCAAGATGGAGGCAGAAGTGGTCCTAGAATGGATAGAAAGTATGGAGAACCACTTTGAGTGTGAATGCATAAATAAAGCCCAGAGAGATAGGGTAGCCAAGTCCAGGATGAGAGGAGCTTCTCTCACATGGTGGCAATTTTTCCAAGATGAGAGGAAGAAAATGGGCAAAGCACCCATCTCTTCTTGGAAAGGGATGTTAGTCAAAATCAAAGAAGTCTATCTCCCTGATGACTATGAAGTGTGAATTCTTAGGAAGAGGCAAAAATTAAGGCAGAAAGATCTTGATGTCAGTAGCTACACCAAAGAGTTTCACAAACTTAGCCTTAGATCTCATGTGGTAGAAGAGGAGAGTCTCAAGGTTGCTAGGTACCTAAATGGCCTATGATGGAACATCCAAGAAGAAATCAGTTTAATGAGCCCAAAAATAGTCCATCAAAATTTTCAACTTGCCCTTAAGGTGGAGGAAAAACTGAAAAGGAGACATGACTCAAGCAACAATAGGGGTAGAGGAAGAGGAAAAGACAATAGAGGCCATAGAGGAGGCTTTGGTGGAAGAAGTTCTTAACAAAGAACACAAGGAGAGTCTAAACTCACTAAGCAGCAAGATAGTGGCAGTAGTAGAGGGGGATTCAATAGAGGAAGGGGATCAAACATTGGTTCCAGAGGAAGATCTAGTAGCCAAGGAAGAGGTTCCTCATACTTTGCAACAATGAAGTGTTACCATTGTAACCAACTTGGTCATCCAACTTATAAGTGTTCAGAGAAGTCATAAGGTGGGGAAAGAATAGTTAGCTATCTTCAAGAAGAGTCTTCAAGCAGCAAGACTTTAGAAGTTGCCTTAGAATCAAAAGTAGGTGACAACTTGATGATAAGGAGAACTTTGATAAAAGAACCGGTTAGAGAAGATCCTAGCCAAAGAAGGTCCTTGTTTAGGATCAAATGCAAGATTTTGGATAAAGAGTGCAAAGTGATCATTGATTCTGAATCCACAGACAACATAGTGTTAGAGGAGGAAGTAAGCAAGCTAAAATTGTAGAGGATACCTCACAACAACCCTTATAGAGTCACTTGGTTGAACAAAGGACTACATGTTCTTGTTAATGAACAAGCATGGGTGGATTTTACCATTGGAAGGTATAAGGACAAGGTGTTATGTGATGTCCTACCCATGGATCCATACCATATTCTATTAGGAAGACTATGGCAATTTGATAGACAAGCTATCCACGATGGAGCCAAGAATGCATATTCATTCAAGAAGGATGGAGTCACATTCAAGATTCAGTCTATCCTTGAAGAAGGTGAAAAAAGGGCAACAAGTCCTAATGTTCTTTTGGTGAGTGAAAAGCAGTTCTTAAAGACACTTGATGAAGGTGAAGGCATAGGGTTTGCACTTGTGATGAAGCCCAAAGAAGAAGACAAGAAAGAGAAGCAAGATTTACAAGTAGAGGTGCAAGAATTGTTGAAGAAATTCAAAGGTATAGTAAGTGAAGGACAACCAGCCACCTTACCTCCTAAAAGAACCATAAGCCATCAAATAGACTTCATTCCCAAAGCATCCTTACCTAATAAGGCAGCCTATAAAATGACTCCTCAACAAAATTTTGAAATTTCCCAACAAATCCAAGAGCTCTTAGACCAAGGCCTAATTAGGAAGAGTATTAGCCCTTGTGCTATCCCTACCATGTTGGCACCAAAAAAAGGTGGTACTTGGAGATTGTGTATTGATTCTAGAGCCATAAATAGGATCACCATCAAATATAGGTTCCCTATTCCTATAATAGAAGACCTAATGGATTGTTTAGGAGAAGTCGAGTACTTTACCAAGATTGAACTTAAGAGTGGCTATCATCAAATAAGAATTAAGGAGGGTGATGAATGGAAGATTGCATTTAAGACTACTGAAGGTCTTTATGAGTGGCTTGTAATGCCATTTGGATTATCCAATGCTCCAAGAACCTTCATGAGACTCATGAATGAGGTGATGAAGGACTTCATAGGTAAATTTGTGGTAGTATATCTTGATGATATTCTCATTTTTAGTAAGGATAGAGCAGCACATATTAGTCATTTGCAAGATGTCTTACAAAGATTGTATGATGAAAAGCTAACCTTGAATTTGGAGAATTGTGAGTTTGTTAAGAAGGAATTGGTTTACCTTGGGTTTGTGTTATCTCAAGGAAACCTCAAGATGGATCCAACCAAAGTTGAAGCCATTGTAAATTGGTCCACTCCTAGATCAGCAACAAAGGTGAGAAGCTTCCATGGATTAGCCCAATACTATAGGAAGTTCATTAGACAATTCAGTGTTATATGTGCCCCAATGATAGAAACCATTAGAGGTGGTATGAAGGCCAAGTTTTAGTGGGGTGAAGCAGCAAACAGAGGTTTTGAAACCTTGAAGGAGAAGATAGCTACCCAACTGGTACTAGTGTTGCCTAGTTTTGAGAAAAATTTTATTGTAGAATGTGATGCAAGCAATATTGTAGTAGGTGTTGTCCTAAGCCAAGAGGGAAGACCAGTAGCCTTCCATAGTGAGAAGCTAAGTGATGCCAAGAGGAAATATGCCTCTTATGATCTTGAGTTGTATGCTTTAGTGCAATCATTAAGAAAATTGAGACACTATCTCCTACCCAAAGAATTTGTGGTTTACATGGACAACCAAGAATTGAGTTTTCTGAATTCTCAAGACAAACTCAGTCACAAACACATGAAATGGGTGGAGTATATGTAGGCCTATACTTTCAGCATTAAGCACAAGAAAGGGCAGCAAAATCAGGTAGTTGATGCACTAAGTAGGAGGCTCTTGACAGTCCAACAAATTCAGTTGAGAAGCATAGGTGTGGACACTTTTAAAGACTTGTATGCTGAAGATGAAGACTTCTCAAGTGCCTACCAAGTATGCAATGAGTATCAAAATCATTTCCATGGTGAATACTCAGATTTCACTTTACAAAATGGGTTATTGTTCAAGGGAGGACAACTTTGTGTGCCTAAAGGCTCAATGAGGGAGAACCTTATACAAGAGAAATACAATGGCAGCCTTAGTGGTCATTTTGGAGTCAATAAGACTCAAGAATTGGTTCAGAGATTCTATTATTGGCCAAGGATGAATCAAGATGTGAAGAGGTATGTGGAGACTTGCATAGTTTTCCAAAAAGCTAAGGGTACTTCAACAAATGCTAGTTTGTATCAACCTCTTCCCATCCCAAGTAGACCTTGTGAATGCATAAGCATGGACTTTGTTGTAGGATTGCCAAAGACTAAGCAAGGATATGACAACATTTATGTCATTGTGGACAGATTTAGCAAAATGACTCACTTTGTGCCTTGTAAGACCACTCATGATGCATGCCACATAGCTCAGTTGTTCATTAAGGAAATAGTAACGATACATGGTTTACCATTGACTATAGTTTCAAATAGGGAGTCCAAATTTATGAGTCATTTTTGGAAAACATTATGGAAAAATCTTGTCACAAACCTCTCTTTTGGATCAGCCTACCATCCACAAATAGATGGGTAGACTGAGGTGCCTTACCAAGGAATATGGGTAGACATGGTGATAAATCAATGATGAACAATTAGTACCAAACCAGTACTGAGAGGGGGGGTGAATTAGTACAAACACAATATCTTCTCCTGAACCGGTTTGACTGCAAACGGTGCACTTGACCGGCAATCACTAACATCGGTCTAAACCAAATTACTACCAGTTAAACACAGTGAGAATATGAAAGACATAAACCAGTAACCCTTATCTTTCCACACAACCTATTACCTCATTTCCACTTTACCCTTACGCATAAACATGTAATCTACCATCAGAAATATAATAACTTGCTAGTTCAACATGATTTACCACTTTGACATAAAACACTAAACCATCACATGAAAGGCATCACACATGACACATTGATTTTTCACGTAGAAACCCAATTGGGAAAAACCACGGTGGGGATGAATACCCACAAGTTGTTCTTTGAACTCTTTTGAAGTCCACTCTGTTAGGAGGCTAGTCCGGTTAAAGACTATTACAATAGGTTATGTTAGGAACTGATCCTGCTAGGGATAACCCGGTTAAGGGTTAAACCCTATTAAAGGTTACCTTGTTAGAGGATTTTAAGAACTCAATGGTTTTGAGTCACCCTATTAAAGGATTTACAGCAAGCCAATTAAAGCTACCATGTTAAGGGATTTTCCAACTATTGAAGTGGTTAGAGATCAACATGTATTACAATGATTTGGTAACAACACTTAATGCCAATGCAGATCTACTTTAGTTCCTTCCTTCTGCAATCACACTCTATAGGTATCTACTCTCTTATCTGGTCTAAAAAGAATCATGTATCACTGCACTTGGATACACACACACAACATTTGCCAACAACTTCAAAATGAAAAACAACATCGACCTTATAAGAAACAGATAGGTCGGTAGCATAAACCCTAAACCCTAAACATTTAAGTTAAGCAATACAATCGGTTCAATCTTGACCATTGAACACATTGCATTGAATATAACAGTCTTGAACAGATCTCAAGACATTCTCCATCGTTCGTTCTTCACCGCTTCTTAGAGGCCGATAACCCATCACGCGTTCTCCACCGTTTACAAAGACTTTGCACATTCCTGAGGTAGATAGGATTAATCGCCTTCATGAAAGATCCTTCATGCGCACAAGGCTAATGTGGCAACACAATCGAATCTTCATTACAATTCTAACGCATCACACAATATCATCGGTTGAATCACACAGGCTTGGAACACATCAACCAAAAACCCTGAAGTTGAGACTACCAACTGGTAGTTATATCATATGAAAACCTTGAAACAAAACATTCCATATACCAGTTCACATTCCAACATACCGGTTCACTTGGACAAACATACTGCTTCACTTTTTCACATATACCGGTTCACAACATCATACCAGTTGTCTTTCCAGTTGCTTACTTCAATATACTGGTTCATGCTTCAGCATATTGACATCAATGACAACAACAATGTCATCATGTCATCATACTCTGCACATATGCCAACAATCTCCCCCTTTGGCATTGATGAAAATATACAAAGATATCTCTCTACATCACATCTTCTCCCTAATACTGAAGATATCTTCTTCGCTTCACATCTTCTCCCCCTTTGACAACAATGCCAAAGTGGAGGCACAAGCTTCCCTATTCCATTATGCTGCTCCCCCTGAGGAGTAGCATCCTTCAACACATAAATCCTAAAAAAAGATATATAAATGTAAGACCTGGCTGATGTGGAGCACACACCTTTAGTTCACCTCTTGAAGGGGAAGCACCCCTAATTCACCTCTTAGATAGGTAAATGTATCCTCCGATAAGGGCTATGTGAATATGTCTACTAGCTGCTCCTTACTGGAAACATGTTCCAATACAAACTCTTTGTTTTGAACCTTTTCCCTCAAGAAATGATACTTGAGCTCAAAGTGCTTGGTTCTAGCATGCAAAAATGGGTTCTTGGAGATGTTAATTGCACTTGTATTGTCACAAAATATACTTACCAGTTTAGATACAGGAACTTTGAAGCCATTTAATACATGCTTCATCCAAATTGTTTGAGTGTAGTTCATAAAAGTTGCAACATACTCCACTTATGTTGTAGACTGAGAGATACAACTCTACTTTTTATTCATCCATGAGACTAGTCTACCACCAAGAAAGAATGCACCACCAGTTGTACTCTTCCAGTCATCCACATGACTAGCCCTATCAGCATCTATAAACACTCTCAGGTTAAAGTCATTGCTATATGGATACCATAATCCATACTCAATAGTTCCCTTCAGATATCTAAGAATCTGTTTGACTGCTACCAAGTGGGATTCTCTTGGGCTTTTCTAGAACTGTGTAGTAATGCCCACTGCATGTGCAATGTCCGGTCTGCTATGCACTACATAATGTAACTTACCAATCATTGATTAGTATTCCTTCTCATTTACCAATGCTGAGTCATCCTCTTTTGATAATTTACAACCGGTCACCATTGGTGTACCAACCAGTTTGTTGTCTTCCATGCCAAAGGTCTTCAACACCTCTTTGACATACTTGGACTGAGTGATAAAGATTCCATCTTTCATTTGTTGAATCTTTAGTGCAATGAAGAACTTAATTTCCCCTATAATTGACATCTCAAATTCCTTCTTCATCTCATCTGCAAAGTCATGACTCATCTTGTCATCTACAAATACTTCATAGATCAAAATTTGATCTTCTTTTGATTTCAAGTAGATATTGCTGTCTTCACTTGTTCTTTCAAATCGAATTTTCACAAGATGGGAGTGCAAGCATTCATACCATGCTCTAGATGCCTGCTTTAGTCCATACAAGGCTTTATGTAGCCTACACACCATGTCACTATCTTCTGATAGGGCAAACCCATCTGGTTGCTCTATATACACCTCTTCTTCAAGTATTCCATTTAGGAATGCAAATTTTACATCCATTTCGTATACTTTGAATCCCTTAAAAGCTGCATATGCAAGAAGCATATGAACTCCTTCCAATCTGGCTACATGAGCAAAGGTTTCTCCATAGTCTTCTCCTTCTTCTTGAGCATATCCTTTGCACACCAGTCTGGCTTTGTTTCTAACCATTGAGCAATCTTCGTTCAGCTTATTTCTGAAAACCCATTTGGTGCCTATGACATTTTTATGCTCAGGTCTGGGTACCAAAGACCATGTACCATTCTTTTCTATCTAGTCAAGTTCCTCTTCCATTGCCTTAATCCAGTCTTCATCTTTATGTGCCTCTTTAAATGATTTAGGCTCAAATTCAGAGATCATACAAGAGTTTTCTCTAACCTTTCTTCTTGTAAGAATTCTTGCATCCTTGTCTCCTATGATCTGCTTTGGATCATGATTCATTTTAACATACCTAGGGATATTCTTAATAGATTCCTCTTGCTTTTCTTCTTCATCCTCATCTTGATCAGCATTAGCATCTACCGGTGTAGGAGCACAATTACTGGTACTGGGTTGTTTTGCAACCGATTCCTAGAAGGTTACTACTAGTTCATCTCCTACTTGCTCACTATCAGTTTCCTCAGGTTTCTCAGAGGTTTCATCAACTCTAACAATGATGCTTTCAATAATTCTCTGAGTCCTATTGTTGAAACATTTGAGAGCTTTACTCTTGGTGGAATATCCTAGGAATATTTCCTCATCACATTTTACATCAATATTGCTCTGATGTTCACTCCTCTTGATATAGCATTTTCTACCAAACACTCTAAAGTAGCTTATCACTAGTGTCTTACTAGTCCAATACTCATAAGGAGTCTTATCCTTACCTTTCTTGATGAGTTCCTAGTTCATTGTGTAGATGGCAATTCTCACTACTTCTCTCCAAAAGGTGTGAGCAACCTTCCCTTGGATCAACATAGTTCTAGTTGCTTCAACCACAATCTGGTTGTTCCTCTCTGCTAGGCTATTCTGTTGTGGAGTCTAGGGGGCAAATAGTTGCCTCTTGATGCCATTCTCTTCACAATACTTATTGAATTCATTGGAAGTGAATTCTCCTCCTTGATCAGTTCTAAGGCATTTGATTCTTTTACCGCTTTCTTTTTCTACTAGTGCTTTGAAGGCTTCAAACTTTCCAAAGGCTTCAGACTTGTCCTTCAAGAATGTGACCCACATAATTCTTGAGCAATCATCAGTAAGAATCATAAAATACCTATCTCCTTGCACACTCCTAGTTTTCATAGGACCACACAAATCAGTATGCACAAGATCAAGTAAATTGTCTGTAGTGAAAGATTTACCTTTGAAGGTTGAGGAAGACATTTTCCCCAGTTGACACTCTCTGCACAAAGGATTTTCCAGTTTTCTCAGCATAGGCAATCCTCTAATTGCCTTGATCTTACTGGCCTTCACAATGTTATCAAAGTTTACATGGCAGAGTCTCCTATGCAATATCCAACTATCATCAAACTTAGCCATAAGATATGTACTGATATTTACATTCAGCTGAAATAGGTTACCTTTGGTCTGCATACCAATGGCCATCAGTTCACCATTCTTTCCTTTCATTTTGTACACTCCATTTTTGAATTCCAGAGTGAGTCCATTATCATTCAGCTGGGCAACACTCAAAATGTTGTGTCTGAGACCTTCTACCCAATACACATTATCAGCACTACTTTTTCCATTCAGAGAGATAGACCCTCTACCTTTTTCCATACATGGTGCATCATTACCAAAATGGACAACACCACCATCATACTCTTCCAGAGATAGAAACTTACTCTGGTCACCAGTCATATGGTGAGAATAGTCACTATCAATAATCCACTCATTGGAATTATCAAAGCAGGAGACAAGAGCCTTCTTTTCTGACACATCTTCCTTGACTGCTACAAACACAATATCTTCATTTTCTTCATCTTCTAATTCCTCATCAATGACACCTTCATCAACTACTACAAAATAGTTTCTCGGGTTTCCTCCTTTGAACTTCTTGAACTTTTCTAGTTTGTCCTTATTATCACCATTAGGGTAGTTTACAACAATGTGTCCTATCTGGTTGCAAGAGAAACATTTCAAAGGGAGCTTACCTCTGTATTTACCAGTTCCCTTAGGAAGTCTCTTGGCAAGAAGAGCTTCAAATTCCATCAGGATCTCCTCATCATCCATTTCTCTGCTTTGCCTTGGTTCACAACTGGTGCTTGCTTCTTTTCCTTTTCTAGATGGTGCAGTAGATTCTCTAAAGGCTGATTCAGTCTTCTCAATACTGCCATCATAATTATTTAGCTCATAGGTTGTCAACTTTGCAATGATGGAGTCTAGGGATACCTTTGTCTTGTCTATAGACCTCAACTCCTGAATAGTAGCAACCCTTATTGCATAAACCAGTAATAAGGATCTCAAGACTTTGCTGACAATAGTGGAGTCATCTATTTTGCCTCTTGCACTCTTGATATCTCCAACAACAGTTTTGATTCTTATTCCATATTGTTGAATTATCTCTCCTTCAATCATTCACATGTCTTCAAACTTTCCCCTAAGGCTTTCTTCCTTGGCTTGTTTCACATGCTCATCACCATAATAGATATTCTCAAGAGTATCCCATACTTCTTTGGGATTGTCTTTATCTTGGACATCAATGAACTAAATGTTAGATAAACTATTGATTAGGGCTTCCATGACTTGCCCATTCTCCTGAATCTCTCTCTTTTGATCATCGGTGAGAGTACCGATAGGAATAACATAGGTATTCTCAACATAGCTCTAGTGTTGAGCACCCATGCTTTTGATGTATATCTTCATTCTGTCCTTCCATATTTTAAAGTTATCTCTGTTAAACTTTGGACCTTCCCTCTTCATCATTAGAATAGGATCTTTTCCTCAAGCAGTTAAACTTACAACATAGAAGACCTAGAGGATGCTCAGATACCAATTGATAAATCAATGATGAACAGTTAGTACCAAACCAGTACTGAGAGAGGGGGGTGAATCAGTACAGACACAATATCTTCTCCTAAAATGGTTTGACTGCAAATAGTGCACTTGACTGGCAATCACTAACACCAGTCTAAACCAGATTACTACCGGTTAAACACAGTGAGAATATGAAAGACATAAACCGGTAACCCTTATCTTTCCACACAACCTAATACCTCATTTCCACTTTACCCTTAAGCATAAACAGGTAATCTACCATCAAAATTATAATAACTTGCTAGTTCAACATGATTTACCACTTTGACATAAAACACTAAACCATCACATGAAAGGCATCACACATGACACACTAATTTTTCATGTGGAAACTGAACTGGAGAAAATCACGGTGGGGTTGAATACCCACAAGTTGTTCTTTGAACTCTTTTGAAGTTTGCTCTGTTAGGAGCCTGGTCTAGTTAAAGACTATTACAATAGGTTCTATTAGGAACCGATCCTGCTAGGGATCACCTTGTTAAGGGATGGCTAAAATACCCGATTAAGGGTTAAACCCTGTTAAAGGTTACCTTGTTAGAGGATTTTAAGAACTCAATGGTTTTGAGTCACCCTGTTAAAGGATTTATAGCAAGTCGGTTAAAGCTACCCTGTTAAGGGATTTTCCAACTATTGAAGTGGTTAGAGATCAATAGGTATTACAATGATCTGGTAACAACACTCAATGCCAATGCCAATCTGCTTTAGTTCCTTCCTTCTGCAATCACACTCTACAGGTATCTACTCTCTTATCTAGTTTGGCAAGAATCATGTATCACTGCACTTAGATACACACACAACATTTTCCAACAACTTCAAAATGAAAAATAACATCAACCTTATATGAAATAGATAGGTCGGTAGCATAAACCCTAAACCCTAAACATTTAGGTTAAGCAATACAATTGGTTCAATCCTGACCATTGAACACATTACATTGAATACAATGGTCTTCAACAAATCTCAATACGTTCTCCATCATTCGTTCTTCATCGCTTCTTGGAGGCTGATAACCCATCATGTGTTCTCCACCATTTACAGAGACTTTGCACATTCCTGAGGTAGATAGGATCAATCGCCTTCATGCAAGATCATTCACGCGCACAAGGTTGATGTGGCAACACAATCGGATCTTCATTACAATGCTAACTCATCACACGATGTCATTGGTTGAATCACACAGACTTGGAACACTTCAACTGGAAACCTTGAAGTTGAGACTACCAACCAGTAGTCATATCATATGAAAACCTTGAAACAAAACATTCCATATACCGGTTCACTTGGACAAACATATTGTTATCACTGTTTAAAAATGGCTATGCTTTTTCCATAATTGGCTAAGTCTATGAAATTTTTGAGTCTAGTATGGCTCTCTTGCTTCTAACTGCTGTGTGTCCTAAAAGGGGTTTAGGGTTTAATCTTTATTCTCTTTCAAAATGTCTGAGAAAAACCCCTTTTAATTCTAAATTGGCATTACTTTATTCACTTAAGTGATGGGTCCATTTATCATAAAGGTGTTCCCCCCTTGTCATTTACCTAGGCGGTCCCTTTAAATCTTTTAATTCTTTTTGCATTTAATCTACCTTCTCTAATGTTTGTTGGGCCCAGTAAGTATCATGCAACTCTTAGATAAATCTACAACTTTCATTGTTTCGTTGGGCGGAGTTGCTAGTGTGTTAGCCTCTGCGAAATAGCGAAAGGCCCAAGCAAGCTTGACCAAGTGCATTGGCAGCCAGCTTAACAAGACTCCATCTCATTTTGAATCCAATGGCTCATGTTGATTCGTAGCCTAAATAAGCATGCAAGTTACCTATCACGAAGTAGCGAAAGGGTTTGGCGGGAGCTAGCAGTTAAGAGTTTCCACGGCTAAAAGACGATCAGGTTTGAAAGAGATCAACGGCCCGCGTTGTTTCGCGGCTGAGAGATGCTTGTAGTTTACTCTTCATGAAATGGTGAAAGTTTGATGGGCCCAGGAAAGGAGGTTTATAAGAGGCATAACAAATGTGCAAGTCCCCAAGATCTAATGGCTAGCGTAGTTTCGCAAGATGAAAATGCTCAGAAAATAGCTTTCGCGAAGTGGCAAAAATGACATGGCATTCCAAGTGAGTAGTCCAAATGGCTTAAATGGCAAGTAAGAAAGTGACATGTGGCCGAAAATCAAAGTGTTCAACGAGTTAAATTTGAGGATTAAGGTTTGGTGGGCACACAGGACAGGCTAGGAATAAAGGTAAAGGCTGATCAACTCTATTTTGATCCAACGGTTCTTGTGACTTTGTGGTTGCAAACCAACCGAAGATTAATGTTTGCAAAGTCGTGAAAGATAGGTGCAAGTCACATGAATGCATGATATAGCATGACAACTACTACTTTTCTCAAAGTTGATAATGATGTGTCGAGTGACACATGGTTTTAAAAGGTGATTGAGGGCCCATCTATGTGTAACCGGTAGTTATGTGGGAATAGTGAAGTAAGACACATGGCTGACTCAAAACTGAACCCGAAGGAGCTTCCAGGGCTAATGGTCGAATGCCACATGGCATTTATTAACTGGTAAACAAGTGGGGTAAGTAATACCTGGATAAAGGGCCCACTTAAAAGGCATTCATCTCAAGATTGATCCAACACTTCTCATTGTTTCATGGAAGGAAGATGCTCGAGGGTTAAGGCCCGTGAAGTGGCAAAAAGAAGGTAGGGCCCGACATTAAGGTAAAGAGGTCAAATAGAGATAAAGACCGATCAAGTTCCATCCAATCAGACAGCTGGCATGGCTTCACTGGGTTAAAGTGCACGTTGGCTATTGTCCGCGAAGTAGTGAAGGATTTTTAGCTCATTGCCAGATGAGGAAAGGTAAAACGGTAAAGGCGGTGCAAGTTTGATGTGATCTAGCGGCCAACACAGTTTCACTAAATGAACTTGCGAGGATGTTATGCTCTGCGAAATGGCGAAAGAGCGAAAAAGAAAATACAAAGGTGTGTTATGACCTGTTGGAGCAAAATTTTTGAATTCTTCTATGAATTCAATTCTGAAGGGACGGCTGAAGCATGCGGTATCAATGTTGTAGTTAAGAGCCCGATTGTTGTATATGGTCTCACATCAATTGAATGTAGGCATCATTTCGAAGAGCTGTTGCAAAGAAGCGAGTACAGAGCAAATTTCTTCAAGCCAAGAATAGGTTCTCTCATACTTTTTCTTAGCAATTACTTGACAGTTTGTTTGAATTGGAGTTTTGATCTCTTATAGAACTGTTGTGGCTAGTAATTAATCTACTTGCATAGTATTATTGAGATGGCACCTAAACGGGAGTTCTCAGGGAAAGTCAATTACCATGAGAGTGCTATTTGTGATGATTTCCTGGATCAGTTAACCATGTCAACTAACGTGGCAGCCAAGACTAAAGAGTTGGTGCCAAAAGCTCCTCACCTAAGAATAGGAGAAGGATTGTATGACAAAGGAAACTAGCTAAGAGACCCATAGATAGGATTGTCTGGGTTGGGTTTATTCAAGGTCTGATTCAGCATGAGACATTCCCTAGCCCCAATGAACAGTATTGGGGAGTTGGATGTAGGCAAATTGGTGGTCCCTGGAGTATTCATAGATGTGGATCTCTTAACTTAGATTGCACACAACTATGACCCCATTATAAAGAGTGTTAGGGACATAAATGGAAAAACCCTCATTGAAATTAATGATGAGGAGTTTAGAAATGTATTTGGGCTTAGTGGATTTTCCAATTATTTAGAACCCATCAATTTTAAATCATTGGCTCAGGTTTACAATGCATAGAGGAATCACCTTAGGAATGGGCCTCTTAAAGAATTCTTTATCAAAGTAGGTGGATTAACAATTGTAGGACCTAATACTATGGAGCCTTTCTCCTTAAATCTGTTCACTCTTAGAGCCAAGGGATTATACTGGTCACTTTGCCAAATCTTTGGAGAGGATGCTGAAGCTAACATGCCAACTCATTACATGTTAATGATTGCTCAAATTTTGAATCCTTCTCTAGTAGTGACATTTGATTATGCTCCCTATATTACTGATGCCATCCATGAGGGCTTGATAGGAATAAAGAATGGAAAAGTGGATAGGCCTTTTGAATGGTACTCCCTCCTCATGCACTTGTTTTTATTCAAGGGTGGTGATTACTTTGCAAATGGAATGGATCTTGTGAAAGAAAAGGATGGAGAGAAAATGCCAGTTCAGCTATGGAGCACAGTGCTGTCATGGGACAGAGAAGATGCTAGCTACTTGAGGTTTGATAAGTGCTTTGCATCCAAGATCAGGACTCTTTTATGTTCAGAGAATCCAAGAGTCCCTAAGGTTCTTTTGGAATTCATTAGGCCAAAGGAGTTTGCTGAAGATATTAAAATTGTCCACAATTGGGGTGATATGTACTTATACCTTGTTTCCATAGTTTTCAAAGTGTATGGTTTCAAAGGCACTCCATTTTTGTTGCCATATCAGGTCCCATTAAAAATAGGAATTGCAAAAATCCTCAGGTAGATTGGTAGTGTGCAAGAGGCGGAGTTAACAGGTAGAGGTAAAGGGACCATTTTCCCTACAATAACTATAGCACATCAGTTTGTGATAACTAAAGGAGGTTGGAAGTGCTTTGAAGATTTCCTTCAACCCTACCATTTATCAATGGCAGTATCAAGGTGTGCTAACCCTGAAGATTTCTTCAATAGCATGTTCAGAAAAAGGGCAGTATGTAGGGGCAGATCACCAATTCCAATTCCTTGAAGACCTCATCAGGAATGAGTTTGATTTGGATGAGCAAGAGTTAAGGAAAGAAAAGTGGGTGGCTTACAAGAAGGCCCTAGATTTTGTGCACCAATTTGATACCAGTTATGACCCTTTGTCTAGTTTCCAGCCTTTTGAAGAAAAGACAAAATTCTTGATTCTTTGTTTTGAAGATGTAATGCAAACATTGAAAGAGAAGAGGGAGGTTGTAATTAAGATTAACCCTGAGAAGGAAAGACTAGTTTTAACTAGGTCTACATCTACCAAAGCAATCCCTCCAGGTGATTATATGCTACATAAAAAGTCCAACTACAGTGTGTTAGTGCCAACAACAGGGGAGCCTTCTACCTCAAGAGGGAAGAGGAAGATACAGGATGTCATTGACATTTAGGAGAGCTCAAAGAGGCAAATAATGGGAAAGGAAGTGCAATATGATGAATCATTGTATTCCCCATCTCAATCCCCTATTCACATAGGAGATGAATAGGTAGCAGCTGAGCAACTGTTACAATTAGGCAGTCTTGGGGAGATAGCTTACACCTATGATGAAGTAGAAGAGGGAATGCCAGAAGAGCCCCTTAGTGCTAAGATGAACATAACCACTAATGAGTTCAAGGGCCAGGAGTTGGATCCTGATATTAAACAAGCTAGTGAGGATTTCTTGGCTAATAGCAACTTTGTCACATCAGGAGCTTTCATGCAATTCATGTGGAAGTAGAATATTGATCAGTTTAATACTAGATGTGAGAAGAGGAAGAGTGAGCAGCCCCACAAGGATCCATCTATGGTGAAGGGAGAAATAAAGCAAGAAATGGTCAATGAGTTCAGGACCATCACTCCTGAGCAAGGAAGAGACATGGTAGCAAAGGCTGGTGTACTCATTATCCCTGAATGGGATATAGCAGATGCCTTGGTTTTGGAGGAAGTAAGGAAAGAGACCAAGCCTATGGACGGAGTCACTTTCAACAAGGATAATGCTGCCCTAGTTATGTGGTCTCTAAAAAGAGATGAAAATAGGAAGAAAAAGGACACCTCAGGGTCAAGCTACCTTGGGGGAATGATAGTGAAAAGAGTGCAGAGCACTAGGGTAGTGGAGGCTACTAGCACAGTACTAGAGACAACAAAGTTTAATGTGGCAGTAGTAGAGAGAGAGGCACAAGAAAAGGCTAATCTCCAATTGAAGTTGGAGACTATTTTAAAAGCCAACAATGATGCTAAAGAAGGAATAGCCAATAGAGACAACATAATTGCTAGACTCTAGAATCAATTGGCAGGACAACATCATCCAGGTGAGTCTTCTACACTCATGATAGCCTCCTCTCTAGCAAGGCCCCCTCCTACTAGCCCCATCATTGAATTCCCACCATCTCCAGCACCTTCTAGTCCCCAATCGGTTGAGATTACTCCCCATGAATTGGACAATCTAAAATAGGCCCAAGCCCTGTTTGCAAAGAAATATGAAGAGAGAGTGAGGGCTACAGTTGTGAGTTTTGCTGACACCATAGGGTCTTCATTAATGTACAATAACATGAGCAAAATTTTGGACATGTGGAATGAGCTAAATGGAGACAAGGCAATTCTAATGCCTATTTTTGACAAGTGGAAGCCCAGAGATCAGGATTTGGAACTTATTTGTGTATCTTATGATGAGGCAGGGGCTGACCCCATTATTAAATCCACTTGTGATATGACAAAGGATCTAACAAAGTTAGCAGAAGGAGTAGATAATGCAGATAGAAAGATCAACTTGTACAAGAAAGAGTACACTGATCAAGTATTTGAATTACTCCCAGGGGGTTTTGCTAGTCCAACTCAATTGAAGGACAAACAAATATGGCTTAATGAATTAGAAGCCAATTTATCATTAAGAATAAAAGGAATCATTAATACAGATGATACTTCTTTATTTGTCAAAACAATTGAGGAGATACAGAAAATCAAATCACACTACGGTTTTCTAAATTCAGAGGTCAATAAAATGAGGAACGCTTGGAAAAGATTAGCCAAGATGAAGGGGAAAGTGATTAACTTCTCGTGGCCTGCTGACGATGTATACCAAGAATGGACAAGAAAATATGCGGTGCTGGTGTAGAGCAGTTGGAAGAAGTTTCAATAGAACAACAAGCAAATGAAGCCGTAGATGTCTTATGGAGAATACTCTGAGTTTTCTAATATTTTCTCAAGATTAATATCAATATACAGACTATCGACTTTTGAGCCTAAATTTTGTGTTGTCTTTTGGTTTACTTGCAAATATTCACTATTTTCAAATATGAGTAATCTAGGGTTATTCATTTGAGGATTAGATTGTAAGGCAGTCTTAATAGAGGCATTTCTTAGCTTTTCTCTCTAGGAGGGAAATTAAATACTCATGAAGCATTTCTATAAGTGAATTCTTTGTGGGAGATTTTTAATTTGATGAATGCAGTTTAGTTTGATGAGGGTAAATTCTTATGTATGTCAGGCATATGTGGGGTTTTATAGAAGCCGAGGTGATGGGATGTGTGGAGATATTTTATTGTGGAAGTATTGTTTAGATTCATATGACTCTATGGCCTGGATAAGGCACTGGTATTAATTGTGGTTATCTTTTACATCTCTTGTAGGTCAATACTAAACATGATTATAAGATTTATTTCTTTGTTTTAGTTAGTCTTGAGGCGATAGGATTCATTGGTTTTTGGACTGGTTTACTTTGGATCTGTCTTTTAAAAGTGTGAAGTCAATTCACATATGGTATACCCGCCTGAACTTTGGATAAGTTCGAAGTGTAGAAAGTTGTAAAACCTTGTCATATGTTGCTCTGAAGTTTCCTTCTCTTTGATCTCTCTTCTGCAGACAGAGTTTATCATTTTATTATAAGGGTTTTTAAGAGGAATCAGATTTTGAGAGAAACACATACCACTTCACTTTTTCACATATACTAGTTCACAACATCATACCGGTTCTCTTGTCAGTTGCTTACTTCAATATACCATTTCACACTTCAGCATATTGATATCAATGACAATATACAATATCATCATATCATCATACTCTGCACATATGCCAACACATGGGATCAAGTACTTGCTCAATCTGAATATGCATACAATGACACCATAAATAGGACTACCAGTAAAAGCCCTTTTGAAGTAGTCTATGGTGTGCACCCAAGAGGAATTTATGAGTTTAGGGATTTAGGAAGTGCAGCAATCAGAAGTGGATATGTAGAGGACTTTTCTCAGTCCATGAAGGAGGTCCATGAATCAGTTAGGCAAGCTTTGAAGGAAAACACAAGCAAAATCAAACAAAAAGTTGATGAAAAGAGGAGAAATCTACAATTTCAAGTGGGAGATCTTGTGATGGTGCACTTGAACAAAGAAAGGCTACAATAAGGAATACCCAACAAGTTGCAGATGAGGAGGATAGGTCCATGTGCCATTTTAGCTAAGTATGGTGAAAATGCATACAAGGTAGATCTTCCTAGTGACATAGGCTTGTCACTAGTTTTTAACATAGAAGACTTGATTGCATACAAGGGGCCAATCCAAGGTGTAGAATGCAGTTCCATAGAGGTTTCATATGATATACATAGCCTTCAGTTACCGGCCAAGCCCAGTCCTAAGGCCGAGAAGGTGTTAAGTTCAAGAATTGCCAAGAAGACTAGGCATCAAACCTATTGGGAGAACCTCATTAAATGGAAGGGAATGGATGATGTTGAAGCAAAATGGGTGATGGAATCAGAGTTTTGGAAGCTTGGAATTGATCCAATAATCATTCCTCAAGAGGGGACATGATCTCTTTTTGTTAGGGAGAATGGTACAGGAGCACCTAGGACCTAGTTTTCTTGTTTTTACCAATTTTGGCTTGTACTGACCCTAGCCAAGTCAGTAGGGAATAAGAACTCTAGGAGGGTCCAAGAGTGTGTGATTGGTCAATGTAGGCCTAGGTGGAGTTCATTTTACCTAGGTTTGCATTTTTGTGTAAATAGTGTGTTTGAGTAGTTTTTGACCTTTTTGCTAGTCAGAAGTGTCAAAAGTTGACACTAGCCTTAGAGAGGGTTAAATAGGTCTTAGGAAGGTTTGACAAGTCATATGTGATGACTGGGAATAGGTCTCCTAGGTTCGAGAGACCAAAAAGTGTAAAAACACAATGTTACAAAAAGTTGTCATGACATCTTTTGTCCTGAAATTGGTTGCACGTTGAAGCTAGGGATTTCTCAATGCCATGGAAGGAATCCACACATGGGAAGGCTATATAAACCCTCTCTTACACATTTACTAAGGATGGTGTACTTGGATTTTGAAAGCAATAATCAGAATACAAGATTTTGGACTGCATTTTTCTTTGTTTTTGGTCAAGTTTTACATTCTTTGAAGGTTTAATGGATTGAATCCATGAATCCAATGATGGATTGAGATTCAATAGTGTGTTGTAGAGTAGGTTTTTCATTTCCAAGCATTGTAACTAGCATTTACTTCTGTTAAGTGATTTGATTCACAAGTAGCTAGTTTTGGCTTGTAAATAGTCATTTTCTTGTTAATATGGTTGCCCCATGAATCCCACATGTGCCACCATCACGGCTAGTTGGGGCATGGTTGGAAACCTCCTGTACATTATAAATATGTAGGTTCAAGTAATGGAGGAGCATTTGGTTATGACTACCATCTCATTCTAGGCGAGTCCAGGAGCAACCCGGCTATAAAAGAAGAGGTGAAAAAGTGTTGAAGAGTGAAAAGGTGAATGAAAGAACACTATTTCTGAATTTGGAGGATTTAATGGGGTTGGGGTAGACTTGTATGTACAAGGAGGAGTCTTGAAGAATCCATTTAATAGAAAAACCCAAATTGCCTACTCACTGTCGGTTTAAGCCCTTAAAAACCCGACAAACTCTCATTTTGGGGTTCATACCTTGTACGGACAGACCAGGGCCTAAAACCACAAAAATCTATTAGGAATGGGTGTATCTTTGAAGGAAAGTTAAACTTGTTTAGGGGTTCTTTGAATCTTTTTCCTCCAATCCCTAGAAAACCGGACTTGGAGGCCTAATTAGGCCTAATTCCTTGTAGCCCTTTTTCGGGCAAGAAAGTGAAACCGGTAGGAAATCTTGAGATTGCAATCCACCAATGGATTCAAAATGAATTAAAAACATATTACAAGACCTTATTACACCTCTGCAACACCTCATATCAATTGCAGTCATTTTGACAAGTTGAGGCTATGAGGCCGAAATTGAGCACCTGAGAAGCACAGTAAATTGATAGGGTTCCTAACCAAAAAATCTGAAGTAAACACTCTAATAGGGACAAGAATCAAGTCCTAGAAGAGAGTGAGGGAGACTTGAGGGTCAGGAAAGCAACTAGGCTTGGTAATTTTGTGGAATTGTGCAACATCAACTTAGGAAGTGTTGAGCAGGCTAGGTTAATCCTATCACATAACCCTTAATGAATTTGATGTAGGTGTTGTTAGATTTGGAAATAACTATCCTTGCATGGTGAAAGGTAAAGGTTCAATTTATCTAAATGGGAAGAGTAATGTTGATGATGTATTTTGGGTTGATGGTCTTAAGCATAATCTTTTAAGTCTTGTTCAGCTCAATGATAAAGGTTATTTTCTTGAGTTTAAAAGTGGACTCTGCATAATTCTTGGAGGTAATGGTGAACTGATTGCTACTAGGAAACGAACTAGAGGTAACTTATTCCATTTGAATAGTAATGTTAATAATTGTCTGGTTGCAACAATTGAAGAGAGTTGTTTGTGGAATAAAAGATATTGTCATGTTAATTTTGATAATTTGGTTAAGATAAGCAAGTCAAGTATTTTAAGAGGATTAACCCAACTTGTCAAATCAGATAGTGTGATATGAAAAGATTGTCAAATCGGTAAGATGACCTCTATTTATTTCAAGAGAAATAATTATATTTCTGAGAATGTTTTAGATTTGGTACATATTGAACTCTGTGGCCCTATGAGAACAAATAGTTATTACGGTGATAGGTATTTCATGATCTTCACCGATGACTATTCTAAAATGATGTGGGGGACATTTTTGAGAGAGAAATAAGAAGCATTTAATAAATTTAAATCATTTAAAGCTTTGGTTGAGAAGGAAACCGGTAAGAACTTGAAGTCTTTAAGCTCAAACCGAGGTTGTGAATTCACATCTGATGAATTTGTTAAGTATTGTAATGAACAGGGTATAAAGAGATAGATGTCTGCTCTGAGGAAACCACAAAAAAATGGCATAGTAGAAAGGATGAATAGAACAATAGTTGAAGTTGCAAGAACCACATTATTGTAGTGTAATGTATCCAAAATGTTTTGGAAAGAAGCAGTCAATACTATTGTATGCACTCTAAACCGGGTACTGGTAAAGAGAGGTAACAATAAGACACCCTATGAGCTATGCTATGGAAAAACACCTTTGTAAGTTATTTTAAAATCTTTGGAAGTCAATGTTTTATTAAGAGAGATAACTACACTGAGAAATTTGATGCAAAATCTGATGACGAAATTTTTCTTGGTTACTTTTCTAAAAAGTAAAGCATATAAATGTTACAATAAGAGAACTAAGAAAATTGTTGAAAGTTCTAATATAAAAGTTGATGATCTATCTCATAAGTCTGAAGGTACAAGCAGATCAAAACCTGAAAAGGATGATAATGAGGAAAAGTTTGTGATCATTGAACCGTAAGCAAATTGTTGGCATTTCAATTGCAATGAGAGATTGTTGGCATTTCATTAAGGATATTGAGAAGGTTGTTGGAGATTATGGATATAACTGAAGAAGGATGTTTACTGTCTTAATAATATTGTTTTGTCATTGATGTCAAGAAATTGATTTTTTGATAAAGTATGATGTTGACATATCTTAAGAAGTATGTTTTGATGAGAATTAAAATGTCAGTAAGTGACACAGAAAGAATATGATAATGGGAGGCAAGGAATAAGTTATTAAATGGGCAACTATTACCAAGTTAGACAATGATGAGATCATGTTGTTTTGATTGTTGTAATATCCTACATATGTTGTTTATTGTAAGTTTAATACTGTACTTTGATCACCAAGCAAAGAACCTAGTCGGTAAACCCTAAGGAACTTAGTCGGTAAACCCTAAGCTTATCGATATCGGTTAAAGAAGGCAGAATGTCTATCAAGTGAAGTTCAGTATTTACTGAGTAACAACCGAGTTGTAATAGAATGCATTAAATGAATGGATACAACATTTAATGAAGGATGCCGATGAGCTGGAGATGATTACATGATTGGTATGTCGTGCAACAATTTTGTTAAGGATCTACGGCCTTGAAAAATCAAGAGCTAGATCTACAACATAGATTGAGCTGCAATCACCTAGCACAAGTTCCAAGGAAGATATACAGGTTCCAAGGTGAGGTAAAACATTTTCAAATTGAAGGATACATTGAACTTGGTCAAGTTTGAAGATCTGATGGCTAAGATTGATCATGGGAAAAGTGATCAAGGAGTTTAAGCGGTTATACATTGTTTATAAATAAGGAATTGTTGATGAACAATGCATGTGGGCAAATGTATGCACAGTGATGCTACAGAAGAGATTACCGAGCACTGAAGCTTGAAGATCTTATTGAAGAATAGATTGTGAAGCCCAGCAGAAGACTAAGTCTTATGACTAAATTGTTTGAGAAAATAGAATCTACTTTAGCATTTTAGATGTGAAGTTGCAGATATATATTATTACTATTGTTTATTATGTAAGTGACAGGAAATCTCTTAACCGAGTGGACCTAACAATATTATTTGTAAATCCTCTAGCAAGGTGACATTCTAGTTGAGTGTTTGAAATCCTTTGACAAGGTCACTTCTAACAAAGTGAAGATTCTAACAGATCTGAGGGAAATCCCTTAACCGTGTCACATCTAGCAATGTGTTTGTAATCTTTAATAGGATTTACTTTTAACCGAGCATACTCTAGAAGAGTATATTTCTTAGTGGGTCTGAAATCCCATAGTGGTTTTTCCCTATTTGGGTTTCCACGTTAAATATGGTGTTATATGTGTTGTGATGTTATTTGTTCATGAGTTTGAATATTTTACATTTTTGGTTATATTTAGAAGTAAAGGCTACCAAGGTTGAATCTATTGAATATACTAAAGATTAAGTTTGTATGATTCACACCCCCCTCTCATCTTGTTGACTATTGGGCCTATTAGCAATTAGCTTCAGATCTTATTAGCAATTGGTATCAGAGCTTTGGACTCAAGAAGAAAAGTTTAAAGGTACTTGAGAAAAGATCCGAAGATGTATAAGAGGGATGCCCCAAAGCTAAACAAGTCAAGTTTCTCCACATGGCAGAAAAGAATGAAGCTGCACCTATCAGGAATTGGAGAATATGTTACATTTTTTACTACTTACTAAGGTTGACATTAATCTTATGTTCAAAATTATTCTATATACTCTAGTCGATTAACTCTACCGAAATATTTAGTCGGTATGTACAGTGCAGTCAGTTATAGAAGAAACTAGTCACAGAGCCCAGTATGCATCGAGCTGTCTACCAAGTATCTTTTTATGTTTACCGAGCAACAAAGATGACACACCGGGTTGATATACACTGAGTTAAACGTGTTACCAGATTCATTAAACCTGGACATGCATATGAACATATGTTACAAGATCGAGGTACATAGAACCCTTATCACATTGGAAATTGTACTTAAAGATTGTGTATGATTTCGAGGTCATTTAACCAATGAAATATTTTGCATGGTTATTCATTCGATAAAACATGTTTGTAAGACCGAAGCAATGAATGGATCACCGACATAAGAGATCTATTTATACAACATGGATTGAGATCAGATATATACATGCAGAAAGGAAGATGTAGTAACATATGAGTGTATGAAGACTGTTACAGAGACACAGAGGTCACTGAGAAGGTTTTAAGAGAATAGTCAAAGAACAAAGTAAACAGAAGCATTTACCAAGTTACTATATGGGTTACCGAGGTATGTTATAAGCAAGGTAATCTTATTTGAGCACATAGAATCTGCTACAACATTTCAGATGTAAAGTTGCAGATATTTGTAATGATTTCATTGTAATATTTTGAGTGATAGAGAAACCTTTAACAAGGTAAAAGACTCTAATCAAGTCTATAAATTGTAAAGCCTCTAACCAGGTGCAACATTTAGATTAAGTGTTGTAAAATCCTTTGGCAAGGTAGATCTAATAGATCTTGATACTCCTAACAGGGTAAGCTATCAGAAATAGCTAAACATGTAGCTCTAACCGAGCACTCTTTATTATTGTAGTAGTGAAGTTGTGGGTGCCATCCCCACCACATTTTTTCTCTCTAACCAAGAGTTTCTGCATAACCAAAATAATAGTGTTATGGAGTGAATCATGTATGATTGTTATTCATTTGTTCTAGCTTTATGTTATGTTACTGCACTATTCTGTTTATGCTTAACAGTAAAGTTATTGTTGAAAATTTTTGAAGTACTGATTCACCCCTCCCCTCTCAGTACATTAGCTTTCCATATTGGGCCTAACAATTGGTATCAGAAATTGAATCTTGGAAAAGGGTTTAACTGCCTAAAGAGAAAGATCTTAACAATGGAAGGCTATAAACAATCTCAGAGGATTGTGTATCTACAAGAAGAATTGGATCATGCTAATCAAGTGATTGCAGACATGCAAAAGAAAATACAAAAATCTCTAAAAGTGAGAAGAAGATTATCTGATGATTTACAGGACTCTCAAGAGTTAGTGGAACAAATTGAGACATCATCTGAGAACAGTATATCTAAAGAGACTGAAGAAATGATTGGAGTATTGAAAGAAAAGAACAAAGCACTGGCTGATCAACTAAAAGCTATGAAAAGAAAACATGAACATTTCAGCACACAGATGACTAAAAATCTTGATGCATTAAGGATAACTAAGGATAAAGTAAGAGATCTAGAAAGAGATAAACAATAGCTTGAAGCATTAGTATCTAAAAAGAATGATGAAATATCAAGGTTGACTAGGATTCAACAAAATCTATCAGATCAACTAGGTTATGCACATCATGAAGCAAATATGAAAGATGATGAGAATCAAGCATTGAAACTTGAAGTATCAAGGTTGACTAATGAACTTGAAATCGAGAAGAAATCCAAAGAATCACTGAAGAAGAGTTATGAAGCATCAAAGATTTTGGATGAGCAACTGAATACAAGATGACCCAACAAAGATGCATGACTCAGTTACAAAGAAAAACACTCTACCGAGAAAGGAATTCATACTACCAAGAGAGGAGAATCATCAAAGCAAGCTGGAATCAAGAAGAATGTCAAAATAAAGAAGTCTATTTGCAACTACTGTGGAAATCAAGGTCACACTGCCAACATGTGCCAAATCAGAAATGGTAAGCAACCAAATGTCACTAAGTCAAATGGTTATTGTTACAATTGCAATAAATATGGTCACACATTTAACCAATGTAGGACAAAGTCTGTTAACAATTATCAGAAGGAAAAATTCAAAGGCTTTGGTAAAAACTGCAATAGATATGGACATAGTACCAAGAAGTGTTGGTTTAAGAAAAAGAACTATATGTGGTCTACACACCGAGCAAAGACTAGAGGTTAGCGAACTCACACAGATCCTTACCAACAATATTCTGTAGTACCATGGGATTACAATTCAAGGATATGGTGTGAATGTTGTCGTAGATATGGACATATAAGTGCCAACTACTTTATAAGGTTTGGGATGAACAACCGAAAATCATGGAGAAATCCTAGTATGGCATGTTTTCATTGTCACAAAGTTGGACACTTGGTTGGAGATTGCAGAGATCAACCTAGAGGAAACATTGAAGAAATAAAAGAAAAATTAAAGATGATTTGGAAAAAGAAGGAAATTGTGTCAAATGAAGAAAGCACCTTACCTACCGAGTTAGGTGCACCTATTCCAAATTAATCAGTAAAGGTAAGAACATGAGAATGCACCTATTCCAAATTACAGTTTAAGAGGACAACTTGAATCCATGAGAATGAATGAAGGTGAGAACATAACCCAATATAGTACAAGGCTAAAGGAAATTTTCAATCAAATCAAAGGAGAAGGAGGGACTATTGAAGAAAAGGATGTAACAAGTAAGTTGTTGAGAACCCTTCTACCTACTTATGCTATTCGAGTCTTTGCAATCAATGAATTGAGGTCTATACCAAACATGCCAGTTTCTTTGGATGCTACTATCGGTAAGCTACATGCATTTGAGTTAAGTAATTTTGATAACAGTGGGTCTTCGGTAAATAAAGTTGAATCTAAATTCAGTTCTTTTCATCTTGGTGAATCTAATGACTACAATGATAGAATGAGTAAGTACTCTGAAGGAAATCACAGTGGAGCAAGTGAAAGATTTCATAAGAACATAGAAGAAGTACACAAACTGTATGAGGAAATCAGAAAGCAGGAAGAGTTTGAAGCACTATTGGCCAGAAGGTTACCAAGAGGCAAAGGTAAGTATAAAGGAAAGCAACCTTGAAATGTTTCAATTGTGATAAAATAGGACATATGGCTTCTAACTGCCCTGACAAAGAATCTAGTCAAAAGAGAGATTACTGAGAAGATAGATAGAAATACAATCACTATAGAGGACACAGAGACTTCAGAAGAAGAGATAGAAAGACATGCCCAGTAGCTGATGAAGAATCCAACGATGATAAATCAAATGAAATTGATACAGAGGAAGTTGTTTATGTGGCTATCAAAGATGGATCAGATGAAGAAAGATATGGGGAAAAAGCCCTAATATCTCACATAAATAATAATGACTCTTGGATCATAGACAGTGGTTGCTCACATCATATGATAGGTGATAAACACAACTTTGTTAAATTAGAAGATTACGATGGAGGCTATGTAAGATTTGGTAATGATGCACCATGTCCGGTGAAAGGTAAAGGTTCTATCACACTTCTTGAAAATGATAAATGTGATGATGTATACTGGGTTGAAGGTTTGAAATACAATTTGTTGAGTGTAGCACAACTGAACAATACAAGATACCGAATAGAATTTCAGAAGGGAATTGTCAAAGTTCATGACAAAAATGGAAAGTTAGCTACTACCGGGACACAAACAAGAGGTAATACATTTCATCTTGACTCAACTCAGAACAAATGTCTTTATACAAAAATAGAAGATACCTGGTTATGGCATAAAAGGTTTTGTCATGTAAATTTTGATAATCTGATCAAAATAAGTAAGAAGCATCGAGTAAGAGGTCTACCAAGTTTGGAAAAACCTGAGAATGCTATGTGTCGAGGATGCCAGATGGGTAAGATGACAAGATCAAGCTTTACAAGTAAGTCCTACACTTCTAAAGGAATTTTAGATCTTGTGCACACTGATCTCTGTGGTCCCATGAAAGTTAAAAGTTACTATGGTGATAAATATTTCATATTATTTGTGGATGATTACTCAAGGATGATGTCAGTTATGTTTTTGAAAGAAAAATTAGAAGCTTTTCAAATGTTCAAGTGGTACAAGGCAAGAGTTGAAAATGAAACAGGAAGACAACTGAAATGTCTTAGATCTGATAGAGGGGGTGAGTTCACTTTTGATGAATTTAACTTATTCTGCAATGATCATGGTATAAAGAGACAAGTTTTTGCAACGAGAACTCCACAACAAAATGGGATAGCTGAGAAAAGAAATAGATCTATTGTAGATTGTGCCAGAACCCTAATGATTGAAAAAAGGGTACCTCAAACATTTTGGAGAGAAGCAATAAGCACTACACTCTACACCCTGAACCAAGTACAACTAAAGAAAGGAACTATGATGACACCGTATGAAATCTGGTATGAGAAGAAACCTAAAGTAAGTTATTTTAAAATCTTTGGAAGTAAATGTTATGTTCACAAAGATGATAGAAATGGAAAGTTTGATCAGAAAAGTGAAGAAGGAACATTCCTTGGTTATTCTTCTAGAAGTAAAGCATTTAAATGTCTGATCAAATCATCTAACAAAATAGTAGAAAGTACAAATGTGAAAATTGATGAATTTGTAGAAAGAAATGATGAAGGAAATTCCAAAGAACCAGAAGATTATGGAGAATTTGTTTATGTTCAACTGAGAAGTCCTACCGAGAAAGCTACTGAAGAAAATGAAGAGAATATCCAGTTACCGAGTGATGAAGAATATTATACAAAGCCTACCGAGCCTATATTAGCCAAATATGTCAAAAGACATCATGCATCAAGTCAGATTATAGGAGATAAGGATGATCCAATGATGACAAGGAACAAACTGAGACAAAAGACATGTCTAATATCTAAATTTGAACCGAGAATAGTAAAAGAGGCATTTAATAATGAGGATTGGGTAAATGCTATGATAGAAGAGATTGATCAAATCAAGAAAAATGACACATGGACACTAGTCTCAAGACCAAAGGACAAAAATGTAATCGGTACAAAGTGGATTTTTAGAAACAAGCTAAATGAAAAAGGTGAGGTCATTCGGAACAAAGAAAGACTAGTTTGCAAGGGATATGCTCAAGAAGAAGGAATAGATTATGGTGAGACTTTTGCACTTGTGGCTAGACTTGAAGGAGTAAGAAAATTGTTGGCATATGCTACTTTCAAAAATTTCAAGGTATATCAAACGGATGTCAAATCTGCATTTTTGAATGGTATACTAGAAGAAGAAGTTTATATAGAACAACTTGAAGGATTTGTTGAAGACAAGAATAAAGATTAGGTGTGTAAATTGAACAAAGCTTTAAATGGTTTGAAACAAGCACCTAGAGCACGATATGAGAGATTGCAATCTTACTTAATCAAGATTGCTTTTATAAGAAATAGTGAAAACAAAATATGTACATGAAGAATGATGAGGACAATGGAATACTAATCTCAACCATATTTGTTGATGATATTATTTTATGTGGTAATGACTCCTTATGCAAGAACTTTGGAAATGAAATGTGCAAATAATTTGAGATGTCACTAATTGGTGAGATAAAGTATTTTATAGGTTTACAAATACTGCAAATGAAAGATGAGATTTTCATTACTCAATCCAAGTACATAAAGGAAATCTTGAAGAAATTTGGAATGAAGGATTCTAAACCTGTAAGTACTCCTATGACTACCAACTATAAACTATCAAAGAATGATGAATCTGCATCTGTCGATGAGACACTTTACCGATCTATGATTGGAAAGTTGCAATATGTTGTACACAGCAGACCGGATATAGCACATGCAGTAGGTATTGTTGCAAGATTCTCTGTAGATCCCAAAGAAACCCATATGACAACAATCAAGAGAATTTTTAGATACCTAAGAGGCACTGAAGACTATGGCTTAGTATATAAAAAGAGAAATGATTTTGATCTAAAAGTTTATACTGATGCTGACTGGATAGGAAACATTGATGATAGGAAAAGCATAAGTGGCGGAGCTTTCTTCTTGGGAGAAAGACTAGTGTCCACCCCAACTATAATGATAATAATTACTCTAATTTAAATCTCAATCCAAAGTTTGGACATTCATATGGTAGAGTTTACTATTTTCATGGCTGGTGTTCATTTAGTTATCAATCCAGGAATGTAAAACTTGAAATGGATCTGCAATATATATGCACTAAGCTCCTTAAATGGTTATTCTGCATTGCTGTAGTAACTAACATTACGCAGAAAGGAAAGGAAAGAATGGAAATCGTAAAGGCTACATGAAAGATTTATAAAACAATGCTGGAATGATCTAATGTAAATAACAGAAATCACACCGTTCTATCTTGGTTGCAGAAATAGTCAATGGATCTATTTCCAATGGCTGCAAGAACAATCCAGTCGTGAACTTCTACTGCAACTAGATAAAAAATGAACTTAAATGAACATAAACACAGGATCACTTACCAAGTGGGCCCCCTTGGATGAGTGATATCAAACTTCCAGCAAAATACTTTTTAACAGATCGGAACAACATTTCTTTACTTTATTTCATTTTGAAATCGATTACATGTTCTAAAAGAAAACTCTAGAATGCTTTCAAAAACTCTTTGCTCAATTCCTTTCTATCTTGTCTAACATCTAAGAAAAAGGAAGAGCTTATTATAAAGAAAAGATAAACTACAATGAACAACTCAAATCACACTTAGAAGAAGAGGTAGATGAATGTCAGATGAAGGCGATAACTAGAGCTTGGCTATAGGAACTGTGGATCTAAACCAAACCACAGTCTTTGCACGCCATAGCGATATTTTATGAATTCAATACGCACTAGAGTTAAACTCCCATAGTTAAGTATGACTGCTCCGATTATGCCATATATTGTGCTTGCTCAGATCCCCTTCAGTTTGATCTCCAGTTATCTGTTCATGATTCTCCTATCCTTAGGCATGAAAGGAAATCATCCACCGTAGCATCATTTATTATCTGCACTAAAACAAAAACAACATACAAGGACATGCATATGTATCTTACTCAATTAATACATTCATTAATTCACATATGACATTATCCTAAATAATCTGCATATCAACAGGGACAAATCACTTGGCTGTAGGAATAAATTGGTATGGTTGCAGGAACTAATCAGAAAAGTTCAAACATGATTTCATAAATTCAGGTTTAACACATGGATTACATATAGTCAATTCACAATACTTTACTATCATAATGAAACACAAAATATGCCAATAACCTAAGAGTTTTGATTAAAAAACATGTCAAAGTATCAACTTATCATGCCCCCCAACTTTAAGGGTTTGTTGCTCCTAGAGCAAAAAGAAAAATTTTGATTTTTGTTGATACTCTTAATTCACCAACAGTGTCCTGTCCTATTCCCTTGGAAGGCAAATTCCAATAAAATCCTTTCATTTTTTCCAACCTGGACCATCTAGTTGTTTCCTCTGCAATTGCATCATAATTTCATTCTATTGGTTGCCATGCCAAAAGTGGCCACATAAGGATCGGAGGTTGAAAGATCAATGGTAGCTAGTTGTTCACTTTCTCCCTGCCTAACTGTATGTATCTGGGGGCTCTTTGTATGGCTACATGAAAATTTTGAGGTGAGTAAGGTTCTCCATGTTTTAAATGTTTTGGTAGATTATTCTAGTGTTGAACGAACCCTTTCATTGTGGTTGTCCTGTCAATTTGAACCAAATGCTCATACGCTTGATAGACTTCCTCTCTCATTGGAAGTACTATCTTACTAACTTCATCTTTTATCAATAACTTTTGCCAATCATAATAGAGAACCCTTGGTGCTTCTGATTCCCTTTTCAATGGTAATGGACAGTCAAGCTCTAATTTTTCATACTCCCTGGCTTGTGGCCCTATGATAATCTCATTTTAGATCCATGACATTAAAACTTTGATATGGATATCCCCAATATACAATAAAGGATTCCATTCCCTGCCTTGGGGTATAGCATAGTTATGTAAGTATAATTCACATAACAAATTCTTCACAGTAGGTGGAGAGGTTTTATAAGCATAATAGAATTCCTCAGGTGTTTCCAAGGATGGATTAAGGTCCCTAACAATGCGGTTTAGTCTGAGGTTCAGATACCTCTCTTTCAAATGTACTACATAAACTCTTGGGGGTGCCCTATACTGCATCAACTCAGGAACCATACCTTAAATCACTTCTACCTTAGCTTCTAATTCCTCAATTCTATTATCTCTCTTTTCAATCTCTTTTTGTTGCTTATTAATTATCCCCTACAACCTATCCTTCTCTATTTCCCATTGCCTATAAAATTTTAAAGCAATAGATAAACTACTTAGGGATAAAGGAGGTCTAATAGGTCCTACCTTAGACCATGGGGTTTCTTCAATAAACTCCTCATTTTGAGATGGCATATCTCCCACATTTTCTTCAGGTTGTCATAGAACATCCTCAATAATCTCTTCACATTGCAATGCCACAGAAGCAAGATTCGCTAGCTTATCCATAACAACTTCTTCTTGGATTTCTTCTCCTGCAGGGTTTTCTTGAATTTCTTCTTCCATATGGTTTTCTTGCATTGCTTCTTCTACTGGGTGTTCTTGTATTGCTTTCTCTACAGCATCTTCTTAAATCTCTTTCTCTACAGCATCTTCTTTTTCTGAAGTTTCTACTGCAATAACCTCTGCTAGATTACTCACAGGTTGAGTCCTTTGTATCCTCCTTCTTGTTCTCCTTACTTACACTTTTGGAATGGTTGCAGGAATTTTTGGTTTTGTCCTATGCCTCTTGGCTACAGGAGGAATCTGAGTTACCTATGGTCAGATAACAAGCTCTTCATCTGATTCATCCTTTTCTAACTCCTTTCCTTCCCTTTACAGAATGAGTGAATCTCTTTGAAGAGAAGTAGAGGGTTGCTCCTCAATTGACTGCGCTTCAATATTTTCATCTATCATAACTACGGCTCCTTCGGCAACAAGCAAACCCTCATCTTCATCAGAAGGATCTTCTCCAACATTCTCTTCTTCAACCGGTGGGTTATCTACAATAGGGGCATCCTCAATTTGAAATTGCAGTATATCCTCAAATACACCCCATTCCATTTGTGAAACATCTCTCAGAGACCATTGTACAAGTAGCTTAACCAGTCCATAATGGCTAATGGAGCGATTTCCATTTTTTTGTGTCTCCTTAGCACTTGTAGAAATGAGGTGATATAAGAAATTAGGAACATTAACTCGCCGACCATGTCACAGATGACTAAGTAACTTAAAATGAGGTGAATGCAGATTTGAATACCATCCTTCACATGTAATGTACTTCATAATATACAAATCTACTTGAGGCCAATGTTCTGGTAAAGAAACCCTTCTAGTTCCTTGTCTATCCACCATTAAGGGTCAATCTATAGAAATTGTGAACTCTGCTCTGGCACTCCTTGCATCTTTTGATTCTAGAAAGAGTTCCCCTTCCTACAACAACCCTATTACTTCTGCAATTCACTGCTCCATAGAAATTACCCTCAAACCTTTAACCATAGCTTCCCCTTCATGAAAGGAATGCATGAATTCTGCAGCAATTTCTTCATTGTAATCCCTAATTTTCAAGAAGTAATCCAACCAGCCGTGGTTTCAGAAATACTACTCACAAAGACCATCCTAGAACAACCCTTCATGGACTGTTGGCTCATGGCGAATTAGATCACTGCCCATTTTTTACTTTGATATTTTTCTCTCTACAGCTGAACCAGAATATTTGACAATGTTGCTAAAAATGAAATCTCTTTACATATCTTAATTCTGGCGGCAAACTTTATTATTCACTTGTGTGAAATAATAACATAATCGGCAATGATGGGAAGCATATCAATTTGGGGTACCAAAAAGGACTGATAATTAATCATATTGGAAAACAAACCATAAAGTACCCCCCCCAACTTAACGTAGCATGTGTCCACACAAGATGGCAAGATTTCGAGTACTGGAGCGGATTTAAACAGGATATAATCATAATGAACTAATAAATGCATAATTAAAATAAAATACAATATACGCGTACCTGCAATTGCATGAAAATGAAGGCGAAATGAAATGAAGTGATAGGTAAGAATGTGGGATGGAATGTAGTGGGTGGAATTTTATGTACGGAGAAGAATATTCCCATGGAAATATTTTATTATGAACTAGCAATTATATCCACTGCCGAGGCTATAGGAACATTACCTTTATTAGCCTGCTTAATTGCAACAGGAAGCTCATGAGTTGCTACAAAATCTATATCAGTTGCTGCAGGAACCTTTATGTCACTTTGTGGAACAAACTGCTGCAGGAACTCCTCTCTAGTAGGTGGCTTGTGATATAGTCGTAGGTGGTGTCCATTCACTAAGAGTTTAAATCGAATAGGATCTATTGTAGACAAATGGACTGCTCCATTCTAAAAAACTTCTTCTATCTCATAAGGACCTAACCACCTTTTTTGAAGTTTTCCCATAGCATCTTTATATGTGGAATCATACAAGAGTGCCCAATCACCAACTTTGAATTTATTTTCTCTGATATATTTATCATGCCATTTTGCTCTTTGATTTTGAATCAATTTTGTCTGTTGAACAACTTTCTTCCTCCATTCATCAAGAGCATTTAACTATTGAATGCGTTCTTTTTGTGCTTCAGACAATGTCATATTTAGTTGTAAAGTTGTTCTCAAGGTTTTATGTTCAAATTCAATAGGCATCATTGTTGTTTTGTGATAAACCATCTCAAAAGGTGTGAAACCAATTGGTGTTTTCCAAGTTGTTCTATATGCCCAAATTTCTTCTGAAAGCCGATGAGACCAATCTTTCCTATGAACAAACATTATTTTTGTAAGAATAGCCTCCAGCTCTCTATTTGTAACTTCTACTTGTCCATTAGACTGTGAATGATATGTAGTAGATTTCCTGTGTCTTATATTGTATTCATTGACCAAAGCTTTTATCAAGGTTGATGTAAATTGAGCTCCCTGATTTGAGACAATTTCCCTTGGTACTCCATATCTTGTAAATATCTCTTCATAGAGAAACTTAGCCACTTTATTATCTCTTGCATGTGTCATGGCTCTAGCTTCTACCCATTTTGTTACATAGTCTATGCATACCAAGATATAAGTTTTGTCATTAGAAGGGGGATCAATTGGGCCAACAAAATCTAATCCCCACTTGTCAAATGGTGTAACAGATATTTGAGGATATAGTGGCATCTCATCTGATTTTGTAGGTTTGCCCATTCACTAACATATGTCACATTTCCTTGTGTACTAAGCTGGATCCTTGTGTAATGTGGGCCAATAATATCATGTATTAAGTATTTTCAATGTTGTTCTTTTGGCAGCAAAATGACCTCCACATGGCTCATCATGACATGCATGCAGGATGTCATATGTTTCATCTTCTTTGACACATCTTCGCATGACTTGGTCAGGTCTAGTATAAAATAGACAATCAGAAATCCATGAAAAGTTAAAACTTTTCTCAACCAATAACCTTCTTTCCTTAGGAGAAAAAGAAATTGGCATCTTAGCTGCAGCTAAATAGTTGGCAATATCAGCATACCATGGAGTGTGAGCCTGTATGAGAAACAAATGTTCATCTGAAAAAGTGTCATCTATCATTGTAGAATCTTCCTGCAATTGAAGACATGAAAGATAATTTGCAACCACATTAGAATTCATTGGCTTATCAACAACTATGATATCAAATTCCTGCATCAACAATAACCAGCGAGCTAATCTATCGGTGATTGATGGCTTATTCATGAGATATCTAATTGCAGTATGATCTGTATGCACAAATATGGGATACCCTATAATATAGTGTCTAAATTTGATAAGGGCATATATGACAGCTAGCATTTCCTTTTCAGTAACTATATAATTCAATTCAGGTCCCTGCAAATTCTTATCGATATAATATATTTCTTTTTCCAACTTGTCAACTTTTTGTCCCAGTACTACTCCTATGGCATAATCAGATGCATCGGTATGTATTTGGAATGGTAGAGACCAATTTGGCCCTTTAAGAACTAGTGCTTGAGTCAAAGCATGCTTAAGCTTTGAGAAAGCTTCATTGCATACTGGGGTCCATTTAAATTTTGCATCTTTGGTAAGCAGTGAATATAAGGGACTTGCAATTTTACTAAAATCTTTGATAAACCTTCTGTAGTATCCAGCATGACCAAGAAAACTTCTAACATCTTTTTGCTTTATAGGGTCATTAATATACTGAATGACCTCAATCTTCGTTGGATCCACCTTTATGCCTTTTACAGATATATGGTGGCCAAGGACTATTCCTTCTTCCATCATAATAAAACACTTCTCATTGTTCAAAGACAAATTGTAGTCTTCACATCGCTGCAACACTTTCTTCAAATTACCCAATGCTTGATCAAATTCAGAACCATAAGTTGTGAAGTCATCCATGTAAATTTCCATAATATCTTGAGAAATATCAGAAAAAATACTAATCACTGCTCTTTGAAAAGTGGCTGGAGCATTACACAACCCAAAAGGAAGAACATAATATGCATATGTGCCCCATGGGAAAGTAAATGTTGTCTTCTCTTGATCCTCTAGGGCTATCTGTATCTGATTATAGCCACTAAATCCATCCAGGAATGAAAAATATCTCTTACTAGCAAGAGAATCTAATACCTGATCCACAAATGGTAATGGAAAATGATCATTTCTTGTGGCTAAGTTCAAAGCTCTATAATCAACACATACTCTCCATTTGCCTCCTTTTTTAGGCACTATCACCAGAGGTGATACCCATTGACTATCAAAGATAGGATAGATAAACCCTGCTTTTAACAATTTTTGTAATTCTTCTTTAACTATCTCCTTCAAGGCAGGATTGACTCTTCTTTGAGGTTGTCTAAGTGGGCAACAGTCATCTTTTATGTAAATACGATGACTATAAACTGTTGGATCAATCCCACTCATATCCCTATTATCTCATGCAAAAGCATTTTTATGGAGTTTCAGCAAGTCTACAAGGCCCTCCTTTTGAGTATCTGATAGATCTGTATTGATATTCAAATATTTATTCAATTCCACCTCTATCTTAATAGTAAGATCAATCTGATTTATATCAAAAAAATGAGAAAAAGATAATTCTTGCGGCAACAGAGTATGCAAAATATCAATGGCTGCAGGAAAGTCCAGATCTGCAATATTCGGAATCAATTCTTGCAATTATTGATCTTCTATTAATTCATTTATCAGGACCTTATAAAGAATTGATTCTTCATCATATAACTGCATGAGTGGTCTTCGATTAATCATCATAAGGTGATTAATAGAGTCAATTTCTTTAGATTCCTCTCCCAAGAGAGGCCAAGTAGCCTGTTGCTGCTCAAGCTGAGGGTGTGTAGGAGAATACAAGGCTAATGTTTTTGTAGAAATTTCATCTAAAATAGTCATGTCTCCTGATCTACACCCTATATAAGCATCAGTTGTGGCAAGCCAGAGTCTACCCAAAATGACCGGATATCCTCCCAATGTTGCTTTTGGAGAGAATCATAAAGTCTGCAGGATATTCCCAGAAATCTAGAATAACTATGACATCCTCTATGATACCGTCAGGTCTCACTGTAGAGCCATCAACAAGTTGGAGAACTATGGGTGTAGTCCTTAAACTATTGATCTCTAGATGTTTCATTACTTCCCTTGTCATTACTGTAGCTAGGAATCTGGAAAATCATCAAAGCAATATAAACATTAGCCTAGTTCAATCACGAAAACTAAAATGCAGTGATAACAATCCTAAAAACATTCAAAATGAAATCTAAGCAAACCAAATGCAAATGTCTCCTTCATGTGGCTCCATTGTCCTTCTTTCTCCTTCTAATAGCTTTTGTTTTGTGGATCTCACCTACAAGTGCATACGCATGAGATGAAAGCAAGATTGACAAGATAGCATGACAACATAAGGGTACTAGAAGCATGATTGATTCGACCTTTTGATAGAAGAAGTTCATCCAATTTATAGATAAATCGGAGAAAAGACAAGATTAGCATGACATTGATATTAGAGGCAATTGATTTCAAAAATGGCACAATTGAGTGGAAAGAAGAAGGTTATGACACCTTCTATGTCATGAATTATGACATATTGCCAATGCAAAGGTTAGAGGACTAGAAGCTTATGACATCTTGCTATGCCAAAACTATGACGCATAAGAAATTCATGCTTCCACTGAAGCACAAAAATAGGGAGAAAGTAGAGAGAAATTAATTAGGTGGAAATTGAAATTAGGAAATTAGAAAATGAGGAAATTAGGAATTAGGAAAATTAGAAAATGAGGAAATTAGGAATTAGGAAAATTAGAAAATGAGGAAATTAGGAATTAAGTGAATTAATTAACAATTTTTCATTCATCAATTAATTCACACAAAGAGAGGGAATTAATTAGCCAGTTAAATAAATATTTAATTGTGACAAGAAGACTTAGGATAAATAAATAAATTATTTAACCTAGAGAAAAAATGCCAAACGAGATTAAATGAATAAATCATAAAACCTTAGAAGATGAATTAGAAATGCAAGGACGACAATTAGGTCTTGACAAAAGATAATTAATGTCGATTCGATTTGATCATGATTTTGAATTGATAAATGATTTGATTGACAAATGCGCCAATTAACGAGGAACAATGATGATCAATGTCAAATCGATCACAAAATGACAAAAACGATAACAATCGATGACAAAATAGATTGCAAAATGACAAGATTGAAAATGACCACGATCAATGACAAATCGATCGCAAGATGACAAGATTGAAAACAAAAAAGATCGATGACAAATCAATCACAAGATGATAAGATTGATAAGAGAACAAAACCCTAATTCCATCATCGATTAGGATTGACGATGTCCAAAATATGACAAATGAGCATGCACATTGATGCGATAGGATAAGATTGACCAAAATCATGACTGAAGATTGTTGTCGACAAGACCAAATTCGAAAGCGAGATAAATGAAGAATGTAGAAGAAGGACTAGATGCTCGCAAATGATAAAAACCAAGTGCGTGACATAGGAGAAATGTTAATGTGATGCAAAAACCCTAAAATAAGGCAATGCGCAAATGTTAAAGTATGATTCCGCAAGTGTTGACCATTTTTAGATGTCTACATTTTGCCCCTCTTTGAGACAATGCGATTTTAAGTGTTGTTTCAAAGAACAATAATGAAAATGCCCCAGACAATAACGATGACATATGCATGCCCCCTCGAGGAATTGGCCGGAAATATCCAAAAAGGAGGCCAATTGATCAATAAGAATGATAGAAAATGATAGGAGCAAACAGACTGAAAATCAGAGATCGGATGCATGAATGACAAGAAAAGGAAGACACAAAAGACCATGACCAACATAAGATGAAAAGAGTGTACGTCCATCTATGCACTGACAAAGATCTATAAATGAGACAAAGAGAGTGAAAAGAGCTCATTTGCACTAGCCAAAGAGGAGAATTTATTGCTCTGGAAAAGGACATGTGCAGAGAGATGGTGAACATTCCAATGGTAGATCACCTCAGAGAACATGTATGCACCTATAGATGACCGAACGATGCGGGAGCAGTGGTATGTATCTCAAAAACCCATATTGTCAATTTTATGAATTTTGATCGCTTGCGAGACATTTGCAGGGCCCACAGGGGATGCAGAAAGTGACTTCTGCACCTGTGTGAGCACATCCTGTGCTTGTGTAGGGTATCCTACACTTGTGTAGGGTACACAAGTGCAAGTTGATGCAACACAGGCACAGGATACAGCACACAGGCACAATTGTTCACTGGGAACTCAATTTTGGTCAAAAACAGCATGCAAATGATTCGAAAAGGGGGGATAAGGATAGGATAGGTCAAAATAGATTAGAAACACCCTGATTTGGATATGAAACAAGGAAATGTAGACCATAGGAGTAGACCTTAAAACTGACAAAATATGCCCAATTGTGATGCAGAGTCGACAGTATCCATTGATCATGCGGGAGAACCAACCAGACTGCTTCATGTTACGACATAGACTCAGGAGCACGGATAGAGATACACTAGCAGGACTTGGAATATACTATATCACATTCATGCCTGAGATTAGGGCAAACATAGGATTGCTTACTGCATTGGTAGAGCGATGGCATTCGGAGACTTCCTCATTCCATCTGGCGACTAGAGAGGTGACTGTGACACTAGAGGATGTATGGCATATCCTCCGCATTTTGATTCATGGGGAGATGATAGAGTATGACCTGGTGATAGGGAGAGATGTGTTGTGCAGATTATTTGAGTGCAACATAGATGATTTGGACATAGTAGAGAGGGAAATTGGCTGGGAGACCATGGCATCAGAGTATGATCAGTGATATATGGTGATAGCAGTGGTTATAGCATGCCTACTAGCAGGAGACAGATGAGGACATGGATTCCCTATTGGATGGGGAAGAGTGCTAGAGCAGATGGTAATAGAGGGTACAGTGTACGCATGGGGACCATGTGTACTAGCTATGCTGTATTTTCAGTTGCATCAGATAGCATATCAAGGGGTTCAAACTTTGAGCTGTGGAGTCACATTGTTACAGGTATGGGCATTTGAGCACATAGCCATATGTTGACCGATTGCAGAGAGACAGGTAGTACCACACCGACCATATGTGTATTGCTATGGGGGAGCACTAAGATAGGGTCCTTTTGGATACATATTGTATTGGTGACATGAGCTAGACAGATTGAGAGAGTTCACATGGAGACCATATCTTGATTGCCCTGGATGGTCAGATGATGATGATGAGATATCATATTGCAGACAAGAGAGATACCTGATTGGGTGACTAGTGAATCACCAAAGAGTGATTGAGATGTACCTGCCAGAGAGAGTCAGATGACAGTTTGGAAAGAGGTAGGATGTACCTAGAGGGACTGCACACTTTTCCCGATCTCACAGAGAGACGACTCAGTGGGGGAGGATGATTCAGCCACACATAGCATATGCCGACTTCACACAACTACAGTAGAGACAGTGGGATTGGAGATCAGATGTGGTGGATGCTGGAATGACAGAGGAGTATGAGCGATGGTTTTCACAATGACGATCTGTGCCATTGATAGATCTTGATATTCCGGTACCTAGGAGACAGGAGGACTTCCCACTCGCCGAAGAGGAGGGGGAGATGATGAGGATGAGGAGGATGACAAGGATGAAGGTGATGATGAGGATAGAGGGGATGATGAGGATGAGGAGAATGATGAGGACAGAGGGGATGATGAGGATGGGGGGGATGATGAGGATGAGGAGAATGGGCTAGATCCAGCCGATCAGAACTCATTGCAGGATATACCCATAGAGCTAGAGACAGCTAGCATAGAGGAGATGGAGATATGCAGGGCTACCATAGCAAGTCAACATGATCATATTGTGACATTAGAGAGACAGAATGTCATCTTGAGGACAGAGCAGGATCAATTTAGAGTAGAGATAGTCAGACTGATAGCGGCTTGAGATACAACAATAGCGCAAGCATAGCAAGCAGAGCAGAGAGTGACCGAGTATATTGGGTCGATTAGGGATGCCAATGCACGTGAGATCGCACAGATGTTGGTAGAGACTAGAGAGGAGATACACCATTGCCCTGGATGGTCAGATGACAGTGATGAGCTATCGTATTGCAGACAGGAGAGGTACCTGATTGGGCAACCAATGAATCACCAGAGAGTGATTGAGATGTACCTGCCAAAGAGAGTCAGATGACAGTTTGGAGAGAGGCAGGATGTACTGAGAGGGACTGCACACTTTGCCCAATCTCACAGAGAGATGAGTCAGTGGGGGAGGATGATTCAGTCACACATAGCATATGCTGACTTCACACAGCTATAGCAGAAATAGTGGGATTGGAGATCAGATGTGGTGGATGCTGGGACGATAGAGGAGTATGAGAGATGGTTTGCACGATGACGGCCAGTGCCATTGGCAGATCATGATATTCTAGTACCTAGGAGAAAGGAGGACTTCCCACTTGCTGGAGAGGAGGAGGGAGATGAGGAGGACAAGGAGGATGAGGGTGATGATGAGGGGGATGACGATTATGAGCCAAATTCAGTCAATCAGGAGTCATTGCAAGATATACCCATAGAGTTGAAGATAGCTAGCATAGAGGAGATGGAGATGTGCAGGGTTACCATAGCGAGTCAGCATGATCACATTGCGACATTAGAGAGACAGAATGCTATCTTGAGGATAGAGCATGATTAGTTTAGAGCAGAGATAGCCAGACTTACAGCGGCTCGAGATACAGCAATAGCTCAGGCACAGCGAGAAGAACAGAGAGTCACCGAGTATATTGGGTCAATTAGAGATGCCAGTGCATGTGAGATGGCACAGATGTTGGTAGAGACCAGAGAGGAGATACGCCATTGGAGGACACTATATGAGAGTGCAGTTCCACCAGAGCAAAGAGCAGTGTCATATCGAGCACGATTGAGGACAGAGAGCAGGCCATGTTCTCGAAGGTCAGGGAGCAGCATGGGGATGAGTGGACCTATGACACCACCACAGCCAGGACCAAGGATAGGAGGAACATCATCCTTGAGACATGGCAGGGATGAGGAGGATAGAGGGAGCACCTAGTGATAGAGGCACGTGCTCCTTACAACAGAGACAGATGTAGTTTGACATTATGTAGTGTGATATTATATAGTCAGCCTATAGGCCATACTTAGGATAGACAGTCCAATTTTGTACTCCGATATTATTTTGATATATGATATGATATGCATCGATATGATGGGATGCAATGTGTTATGACTTATATTTACTTACCATGTATGGATGACTTATGCACTATTGATGTGCCATTGTGGAACATGTATGGATATATTTTTTTATGTGTTTTCGATGCATTTATAATATGAAATGGATAAAATGCTTGATATGATGCTTGATGTAATGCAAATGTACTAACCAATGAATGCAGGATGCAGCATATGTGTTTGGGGAAATTAGAGCACTAGACCGAACTGACTATCTGAACTGATGGAAGAAATGTTACTAAGAAGAAAATGAGACAGAGGACAGTTAGAGACAAAGAAAAACTTGCTTTCAGTAATGCACTTTGTAGGTGAGAACGTTTATTGTAATGTAGCAAAACGGATGCATAGCATCATGGCATTGAAGACCAGAGCTGAAATGCAACCCTTTTTGCAAAAGATAGGCACATCGCACATAAGGAATGAGTGAGGCATCCTAGGGTGCATACATCAAGGGTTGAGGTATGTACGACGTTCACAAAGCGAACGTACTTATCACAAACACCCAATGATATAGTTGCCCCAGTTTGTAACAAACATTCCACAAACAGCAAACACAACAAAGAAAAGAAAAAGGGACCACGATCCATCCCGGTCACTCTAAATCACTGAGTGACATCATCGAGCAACATAGGAACATGATCGAAGCCAAAGATAAATCAATAAAAAGATAAGACTCACAAATTTCAACAAGGCAAACAAACATCTTGATCTTCATTGTCAAAAGTTGAAAGTGTTGATAGGATGATCATGCTGTCTGGTTTCAAGGGAATGCGGTACCCCGTCTAAGACAAGACACAGTCTGGTTTCGAGTATACCACACCCTATATAAGACCCATGATAGTGTGCCAAGGATGAGTGATATTGATGTTGATGTTAGATTGATAAGACAATTTTAATCAGTTTGAATTTCTGGTTTGATTGAAAAAATTCATCTGTGAATGCATGATTTCAGTAAAGCGCAGTGTGTGATTGACAGTTGTTGGATGTATGTTTAGTGATCTGTCTATGCACAAAGGGGATATTTTTGTTTTGCTTTTTAGGACTTTATTTGACTTTTTAGGGATTTATTTCAGGACATTTTTCAATTTTTTATGATTTTTTTCAGGACATTTTTCAATTTTTTTTTGGATTATTTTAGGACATTTTTCAATTTTTATGATTTTTTCAGGACATTTTTCAATTTTTTTTTTGGATTATTTCAGTGATTGATCATGACAAGGGGGACGCACCCAATGCACATCTGAAAGACATATATAGAAACTAGGACTGAAACATATGCACAAAAAACGGAGTATGCAAGACAATGATGTTGACCAATCACAGGCCTGAAATAGAACATTGGGTTAGGACAAGGATAGGAACGATAAACCTTTAGAGAAAAAGCATAGCTAGAGGTCATGATAGATGAAAAAGCAATGATCAGTTTACACATGGCACCTGTTTGCCAGGTTTTCACTAGAGGGCGAATCATTTTTCTTGACTTTTTTTTTTTTTTTTCTTTTTTCTTTGTTTTTCACTTTTTTTTTTTTTGTAGCTTTCTGATTTTTTTTGTATTTTTTCAAAATCATATTTGAAAAGGTACTAATAGAAAATTATGCCTAGTACTTGTGAAGGTGCATGCTATTTACAGGATCGGACAAAGGTTCACCTTCTGGGGTGGCAAGCTAATATGCCCCCGAGCCATAGGCTGCAGTCACTATGAAAGGCCCAACCCAATTAGGTTCAAATTTGCCTTTGATGACGTCAATAGATTGTGCATTCTTGGGGTTTGCCTTTAAAACCAGATCTCCCACTTCGAGTGTCACCCTTTGACCTTCTTATTATAAGAGCGACGAAGATGGTTTTGATATGCTTGCAAATGTGTCAGGGTTGTCTGACGTTTCTCATCTAACATCTCAAACTGATGCAACTGAGAGACTCTCTGCATCTCATCATCAATTAAATGTTGCAAGGAAACACGCAAAGAAGGAATCTCCACCTCCAAGGGTAAAATGGCTTCCGCACCATACACCAAGGAATAAGGTGTTGCGCTAGTAGGTGTGCGGATAGAAGTGCGATAAGCCCATAGTGCTGGATTCAACTGTACATGCCAATCTCGACCAACATCATTGACAACCTTTTTCAGGATCTTGATAATGGTTTTATTTGATTCTTTGGCTTGACCATTACCTTACGGATAGTATGGACTGGAGAAACGGTGTTGGATATGAAACTTTTCACAGAGTTCCTTGACATCTTTATTCTTGAAGGGACGACCATTATCTGTGACTATGGCAAGGGGAACCCCATATCGGCATATGATATAACTCAATAGGAATTTTGAAATTTGTACACCAGTGATATAGGTCATGGGGATAGCCTCGATCCATTTTGTAAAATACTCTATGGCTGTAATGATGAACTTGTATCCATTTGCAGATGTCGGGTGAATCTTGCCAATAAGATCCAATCCCCATTGAGAAAAGGGCCACAGAGATATGACAGAATGAAGCTCTTGGGCTGGTGCATGAATGTAATTTCCATGGATCTGGCATTTGTAGCACTTCTTAACAAAATCATGAACATCCTTTTCCAGAGTGGGCCAATAATACCTAGCACGAATCAACTTTTTGGCTAAGCTCAAACCATTGAAATGGCCCCCACGTATACCATCGTGAAGCTCATGTAAAGCCATTTGTGCTTCATCAGAATTCAAACACCTGAGGAGGGTATGGTCAAAGGAACGACGGTAAAGGGTGTCGGCAATGATGACATATTTGGCCATCTGTCAGATGAAGGCTCAGTGTTGGTTAGCGGAAAGGTTAGGCGGTAAGGTTTGGGATTTCAAATATTGATAGACATCATTGTACCACAGGGAGTTAGAGCCAACAAGAATACACATCACATCTGCTGTCGGAATGTCAAAAGAAGGGACAAGCAACTGTTCGACCAAAAATTCAAATTTGTCCATATTGTGGGGCATATTTATCATGGAAGCAATCATAGCCATTGCATCTACCAATTTGTTTTGAATTCTTGGAACTTGACTGAAATGGATAGCCGTGAATTTTGTCTTGAAGAAATCTACCATGTGCTTGTAGGGAATAAGTTTTTCATCTTTTGTTTCATAGTCATCATTCACTTGACATATGACTAACTGAGAATCTCCATAAACTTGTAAATGTGTGATATTCCAGTGGACTGCTACTCGGAGTCCTATGACCAGTGCTTCATACTCTGCAATGTTATTGGTACAATGGAAAGTTATTCTATAGGACTTGGGAATAGCATCACCTTGAGGGGTGATAAACAATATGCCTGCTCCGAACCCAAACTTGGTATGGGATCCATCAAAGTATAACTTCCATTCATTAGAAGATGTGAGAGCAAAGACTGATTCATCTAGAAAATCGGTCAACATGGGATGATCATCATAAAGAGGAGCCTCTGTAAGTTGATCTGCTATGACTTGTCCTTTTATTGCCTTTCGCTCCATATACTCAATATCAAATTCACTGAGGATCATAACCCACTTTGCTAGGCAACCCGTCAAAGCTGCTCTGCTAAGAAAGTATTTCAAGGGATCAATTTTTGCAACCAGCAATGTCTGGTGATTTAACATATAGTGTCAGAGTTTTTGTGTTGCAAAGACCACTGCTAAGCATGCCCGTTCAATAGTTGAATAATTCAGCTCATAGCCTACTAGTGTCCGGCTGATATAATAAATAGCTCGCTCTTTTCCGTTCTCATCCTGTTGGGCCAAGAGAACTCCTAGTGTCATTTCAGTTGCAGAAATATACAATATAAATGGCTTTCATTCTATAGGAGGCATTAGAATAGGTGGCAACAGCAAATAGTCCTTAAGAGTTTGAAAGGCTGATTGACATTGCTAAGTCCATTTAAAAGTGACTCCTTTATGCAATAGATGCTGGAATGGATGACATTTGTCTGCCAATTGAGCTATAAACCAATGGATTGACTGTAGCTTTCCTTGCAGACTTCTTAGTTGACGGAGATTAGAAGGAGAGGCATATCCATTATTGCTTTAACCTTGGTAAGGTCGACTTCGATGCCTCTATGAGAAAAAATGTACCCTAGTAATTTGTCGGCTGTGGCACCAAAGATACACTTCTTTGGATTGAGTCTGAGCTTGTAGGTCGCCATTTGGTCAAAGATTGGGCCCGGGATGGCTAGATGACTATCTCTAGTGACAGATTTGCATAATAAGTCATCAACATAGTCCTCCATCAAAGTATGCATGAAATCATGGAAAATTATCGTCATAGCTCTTTGATATGTTGCGCCAGCATTTTCAAGACCAAAGGGCATCACATTCCAATAGTAGGTACCCCAAGCATAGGTGAATGCTATCTTATGTTGATCTTCAGGAGCAATGCAAATTTGGTTATAGCCGGAGAAACCATCCATCAATGAGAGCATCTCATATCCAGCAGTCATGTCAACTATGATGTCGATATTTGGCAGTGGAAAATCATCTTTAGGGAATTCTTTATTAAGATCCCTAAAATCCGTATAGATTTCGATGCCCCCAATTACCTTGCTAACTGGTACCAAATTGGAAATCTAGTCTGCATAATCAATGGGCCTGATAAAGCCCACATCTAGTAATTTTTTTAGTTCTACCTTGACCAAGAGAGCTACCTAGGGATGCATCTTTCTGAGCTTCTATTTGACAGGCTTGGCATCTACTTTTAATGGTAAGTGATGAAGGACTAATTCTAGATCAAGGCTAGGCATATCTGCATAGGACCATGCAAAGCTAATCTTCTTCTCGAGAAAGAAATTGAAAAAATCTATCTTTTCCTATTTTGATAAAGAAGCAGTGAAATGAATAACCTTAGGGTTGTCAGGTGTACCCAAATTGATTTCTTCGGTCATTTCCACAAGCAATGTTGATTTATCCTGACTTGATAGGGGTATGTCCACTCTTCCACCTTTGGGCGCCTTAGAGAGGTTTTCACCCGCAGGTACGTCTTTTATCTTTACTTTTTCATGATCAGAGAGTGCCTTACGGTTTTCACTCAAAGACCTATCTTTTTGATTTTGTACTTTTTCTTTTCTTTTTTCATTTTGATGACTAGAAGATGGAGTTGACTCCCCAAAATATGCTGTGGAATCTAGATCAATAGCAAATCCTACCTTATGATCACTTTGTGGTATGCCTTCCCGTAGTCCAAGGAATTCTGCAATTGCTTCATCATTTTGAAAACAATCCAATGTGAGTGGTACTTGTTGGTCATGTTGGATAAGCTATGGATAGACAAGGGGCATGTCATCATTGGTTTTAAGGAGGGAGAGGGCCGAGATGGTAAAGATGTAAACGTCTGTGGTATCACTGTCCGAACTACTCACATTTGATTCAGAGCTTGGATCCCAGAATGACTCTATCCAAGCATTAGGACATGTTTTAAGAGGGGGAGTTATTTCCTGTTTGTCCTCCATGGGCAAATCATTAGGGTCAAGGAAAACATTGTCAAGGGCATAGGAGCTAGAAGAAAAAGAACTCCACTCCCATTCATTGGAATCAGTTTCGGGTCGGGTATCCTCAGGTGTTGTTTCATCATCAAAGTCACGCCCCTTTCTACACATGGTCATTTTGGTAGATGAGGGTCCAATTCACAATGGTACAAAACCTAACCCTAAAGTTGGAGGTCGCATCTTGGGTATAATAGGTTCTAGCCTTCCTTTCTTGTCAGGGCCTAAGCTACTGCAGCCGTCATATCCTTTCTTCTGCAGCATAGTAAATCCTTTTCCATACTGCTCCACCGGCAACCTGATAGGTGGGGTCTCAGTTGGATCCTTATAAAGCCAATCTATGACATCATCATCCAAAGTTTCTTTGTCAAGTTCACCCCATCTTGTAAATGTAGTGGGGGGCTGATATTGAATAACTACCTTAGGTTCCTTTTGCAACAAATGTGGTTTTCCATATGATTTTGGAGATATTGGTAAATTCCTGATGAGGAATGTTTGAGCCATTGAATACTCTCCGCAGCCTTTGTCCTGTATCTTCAATTTTCCTTTGACAGCATCTAACAATTCATTAGGATCCACATAACTATGTGAATGGGCCTCTCTATTGACTAAGACTTGCTGCTATGGGGAATCCTTTAGAGTAGCACAAAATTGAAATGGATTAGGATCTCCTGGAATTATTATCTCAGTTCCATTGTAAGGATATTTTAAACATTGATGATAAGTGGATGGAACTGCTTTCATTGCGTGGATCCATGGGTGGCCAAGAATCATATTATAAGGGAGATCGAGGTCTAGGACCTGCAGAAAAGTGTTTTCTGTCACTGGACCAACTCTGATAGGCAATGTAATTATCCCTTTAGATGGGCGCTCAGCATCATTATATGCTTTGATTGTTATTCTTTTGGAAGAATCAATGTCATTTTTTGTATAACCAAGACCAATGACTACTCTTAGGGTACAAATATTAAGACCCGCTCTGCCATCTATCAAGACTCATCAGATTTTGCAATTATGGACAAAGACTTCAAGATGTAAAGGATCATTATGAGGGAGCTTATCAGGTGAAATATCAGATGTAAAGGATCATTATGAGGGAGCTTATCAGGTGAAATATCATTATCAGAAAATGCAACGTGTTGGGAAACAGCTAGATGTCCAATTCGGGCTTGAAACTGGTCAACATCAATGTCTGTTGCGACAGTGGACTCAATTAAAGCTTTATCTAGGATTGCACGATGCATGGGGGACATTTTCAATAGTTCATGGATTGATATTTGTGCAAGTGTCTTTCCCAGATGATCTAGGAGATTATACTGACTCGCGGGGGTTGATTTGGGAGGAACTGCAGGAGCTCCTTTCAGGACTATTTTCGATCGACGAGTGGTGACTGTGCAAGAAGGATCTTGTCCCTTCATTCTTAGAGTGGAAACATACTCATTTGATGCTCAAAAACAATTGATGACATTTTTATAACTAGTATTTGCATAATTTGTTGTTTGGGTACAGTTCGAAGAAGATGCTTTACCCTTGTCATGATCAAGCAAAGGAGTTTTGAAAATTGTATGATCAGTGTTAGAAGTCGCATTGGGCAGATCTACCTCAATTACTCCTTGCTCTAACAAGTCTTGAATCATATGTTTCAATTGAAAACATGATGCATTTTTATGTCCTTTTGACCGATGGTATTCACAATAGGCATTATCATTCCACCAATGCAGCTTTACCAATGGTTCTGCCTTGATATCTGGTAACTTGATAAATTTTGCTTGTATTGATTATTTCATTACTGACTCAATAGGCTCTCCCAATGGCGTAAACTATCGAGGAAGCCCATCTCTGGATTGGAAAGGTTTGCGTTGGTGATTTTGTGGCTAACCTTGTTGTTGGTTATATTGTTGAGTGTATTGTTTATATGGCGGCTATTGAGTAACATTGCTCACTGGTGTTTGATTTTGTTCCATAGTTGACATATTAGGAACACTCAATTTCTTGATTGTGAATGGGGATTGATTTGCATTCACTTCTCTTCCATCAACAACTCCATCATTAGTGACATTCTTGTTTTTGTACCAAAATCTATTTCTATCCCCTGAATTGTTTGTGTTGCCACTGTCTTTATTGAGCTTAATGATTCCCTTAGCTACAAGAGCAGTTTCAATGTTCATCCCTTTCTTAATGAGTTTCTCAATGGTACTGGGACTTTTCAATTTGAGTTCATACATCAATTCTGGGACCAAATTTTGGATAAACAAGTTCACTTGTTGTTCTTCAGGTATATCTAGGGAAGAATGACTATACAAGCTTCGCCATCGTTTCAAGAAAGTCACTAATGGTTCACCTTGCTTTTTCTTGGTGTTGCATAAATCTAACATGGTCACATCACTGTTGATGTTGAATGCGAAGTGAGATATAAACTTTTGAGCCAATTCCGACCAAGTCTTTATATTTCCTGGCAGATGCAAATACCAATCTATGGCTTGTCCCGTGAGACTCCGTGCAAATAAGTGCATTAAATATGTTTCCTCATAACTCAATTCAGTAAACGCCACAAAAAATGCTCGAATATGATCTTTTGGATTACCATTCCCTTTATATTTCTCAAAATTAGGTGCCTCAAAATGGTTAGGGAAGGGAGGCATATATAAGCTCTTGTCAAATGGATTAGGACATAAATCTTGATCTATGTACAACTTCTTTGTTCCTTTGGTTTCTAATACGTCGACTTGTCATTGCAACTTCTCAAGTTGTTGTGCAATTGTATCAGATTTTGGAGGTCCATCATTAATCTTGGTGGGTACTCTTTGTCGATACATCATGTTTCCTATCGGTTGTTGATGCTCTGAAATTGTTGTCTTTGGTGTCTCTGGCATATAATGTCCTTGGTACACCTCTTGTTGTTGTGGTTGTGCCATGCCTTGATATTGACCCTATTGCTGTGCTTCTTGTGGTGGGATTATCATTTGTAGCCTAGGTTGATATTGCCATTGAGGGTGTTGTTGATACTGCATAGGCATCAATTGTGGTTGTGAAGTGTGATAGCTTGTTTGCCTTGGCACATATTGAGGCATGTGTTGTTGTTGATGCTGACGAATTGGAATTTGCTGACTTTGTGCCAATTGTTGTTGTCGCGGTGTAAATCCCATCATTTGCAAAAAACTTTGTTTGGGTGGTTTTTGTTGTTTCTCCTTAAGATGGGGTATGGCACTTGCGTTGACTTGTTGTGTTGTTTGTCCAATCCATTGTGGTCGTTGCAAGTTTGTATTAACTTGTAATGGTGTACAGGGCACTACAACTTGTTGTCGAATGTGGTATTGTTGTTGTTGTACATTGTTTGTTTGCACATTCAATTGTACCTTTTGTGTATTACTCAATTGTTGCAACATTTGTTGTTGGTGTAAACCACTATCTGTAGCTCTTTGTGTCGCCATTATCGAAGGATCTGTCACAATAGTTTGCATAACAGGTACTTGAGTGTTTGGCAAATATAGTGAACTTAGTGGGACATAGGAACTTTGTTGCATTGTGGAATTATTTTGGACATTGGTGAGATCAGGCATTCCAGTCGGGGAGCTTTCTTGCATCTTAGATTTTGATCCAATTTTATGCATGCAAGGGACCACTTATTTTTGAGGGATAGCTGTCAATATTTGCGTGGTCCTCATTTGATCTTGTGTTATAGGTGTTGTGTTAAATAATGGATTATTTATTGTTTCAAATGGTGACTTTTGAGGAATAGTCACTGTCAATGCCTTTGAAGCACGTTTACTCATCAAGGTAGGTTGAATTTCTTGTTGCACATTTTCTTCATTTGGATGCAGAGAGAAACTTAATAGCTCACTGCCTTGTTGTTTTTGCACATTAATTTGCTTGCTTGAGGAGGTCACATTACTCATCATGTCAAGGTATTTTTGTGGGAACATCTTAAAGACTTTGTTCAAGAATTTATCCATCTTTTTCATCAACTTTGGATCTTGAAGGAACATGTCAACATCATCAGAAGCATCAAAATCTGATGAAGAATCTAGTAAAGTGTTAGGATTTGTTTCTTGTTGAATGCCTTGATCTAAACCAAATCCTTGTGAAAGAGTTTGTTCCTCATATAATGTTTGAGTTTGAATGTCATGTTGCAGGTTTGGTTGATTCCAATCGAAAGGTGTATTTCCTCTTGGTGTTGGTGGAACACTCCCATGTCCCGGTTTCATGGGTACAAACACTGGTTCATATAATGGAGGTGGTCCAAGTTGAACCATTCCATATGGTGGTAATGATGTGTTTGATGAACCTTCAATTTGTACTATTTGACTAGTTTGAAACAGTGAATTTGATATGTTGTCAATGGGTTGATATGTTGGTTCGCCCATCTTCTTAGATTTTGACCTTGTTTCAACAAGCATGTCACTATGCAAATGCAATATTTTTGGAATTTTTCAAGGATAATGTATGATATGCAACTAAATGCAAACTAAATAGATGAAAATTCAATCTATGGCAAGAGTGCAATCTATGTTTTTGGTTCATTTTCAAGATTTTGACAAACTTTTTGGAATGCAAATCTAAAAAGAGACCCTTAGGAAATTGAAATGATGTCTAGACCTCAAAGGACAAAAGGACCAAGTGACAAAAGGATAAAATGACAATGTCTCACCTATATGCTTGGATACTAAACTATGTTTGACCAAATGACAATGATGACAAAAAGACAAAAGTTTGATAAGGTCTAGACTTCTTAACAATGACTTAGGGTTTATCAAAGATTTGGATTACTCAAGTATGACAAAACCTAGTTTTGACACTATATCCAAAGGGACAATTACTATTCAAATGATCCTAATATGATATGATAATGCCCTAAGCTTAATGAAGAGACCTAGGGTATGCAAATGTGAATGTATGACAATGGTATTACTCTAATGCAAGAGGACAAATGCAAATGAATAACCCTTATTGATAGGCAAAGGAGTATGACCTAGGTGAAACCTAACCTTGGTAATTGACAATGAATTTGCAAAATGCAAACCTAGGATGAACCTAAATCTAAGTGACATGAATGTTGAGACAAGATTTTGAAAAATGTTTCACAACCATGTTTGAAGGTGTTTTGAACTTTGTTGGATGAAATACTCGTGTTTAACCTTGTTTTGAATCAATTTGTCTTGTTTTTGAAATGAGACACAACTCAACTTTTGACAAGCAAAGAAGACAAGATATTTCAACTTAGACTCAAGACAATCATGCTCATTCACACATTTCTTATGGTAGGTAAGGATAGTAGGTACTTGAGAGGTAGACTCATTATGAGATTCAAGGAGAATACATAGATGCTTGACCCCACAGGCTCCCCTCCATGGCACTCACTTCTCAGGGCAGCCAAGCATTAGTCCCCATGGAAATCTCCCCATGGTGAACTTAGTATCTCTTCCAAGTATCCGAACTCGTCCTTCTCAAGCAACTAGAAGGATTTTTTGGCCTCTAAATACAAGGTGTTTAGTAAGGATTTATGTTAAGTGTTACTCCTTGGTGTCACACAAGCATGATTGAGACATAAGTCCACCAAGATACCAAACAAATGTAGTCGCGCAAGCATGATTTAGACCTTGAGGCCCTACTTAGATGTTGATATGAGAAAGAGTCCAAGGGTCATCACTTCCCAAGTAACTACAATTCCCATGTAACCCTTCCTTCAAAGCTTTTGCCCATCAAGTATTTATTTATAGTGAGTTAGAATGCCAAGGTATTCTAGTTGTACTCACTTTGAGTTGTTCCCTTCTCATGATTGTCACTTGCTTGCAAAAGAAAGCAAATGGTTGGGAAGGCAGGCCCTCTAAAGGTAACAAACAATCCAAAACATGAGAATGGTATCAAAGATCTGGATTTCTGATCACCCTAAGAAGGATGAGAGCATACTCTCCTACTCCAATGTCAAAATCGACAAGAAAATTGAACACATATTCATTCTATCCTACTTAGCAAACATACTAGGTGCCTAATTATGAATCACAAACACAAAGTTTGGTTGGAATATAAGGCAACCTGCAAAATCACTAAGTTAGAAGTTTGATTTGTTTGGTCTTTGACTAGCGAACTTGCATAAGATTTATTAGTAGTTCCATTTTTGTCTTTGCCATGCATAATGCCAAGGTTCTGCACAAAGAATCAGTACCAAAGAAAAACCAAAATGCAGAAACAGAATGCAAAACAAAGCAATTTGCAAGTAAAAACACTGCTTTTTACCTCTATTTCTAGCCTTACACAGGTGCAGAATTCAGTAACACAAGCACAAAATTTAGTAACATAGGCGCAGATCCCTTTGACACAGGTGCAAAAGTACTTGACATAGGTGCAGATACCTTGACACAGGTGCAAAATGCAGTGACACAAGCACAGAAGTGCCCAGAAAGCCCTGAATTACCCTGTTTCTTGGGTTTTTCACCTGCAAATCAACTCAAAAGCACTCAAAAGCATGATTAGGGGGTTAGTTCACATCGGGTTCACCAATTAATGTAGCTAGGAATTTGGAAAATCATCAAAGCAATATAAACATTAGCCTAGTTCAATCACGAAAACTAAAATGCAGTGATAACAATCCTAAAAACATTCAAAAAGAAATCTAAGCAAACCAAATGCAGATGTCTCCTTCATGTGGCTCCATTGTCCTTCTTTCTCCTTCAAATATCTTTTGTTTTGTGGATCTCACCTACAAGTGCATACGCATGAGATGAAAGCAAGATTGACAAGATAGCATGACAGCATAAGGGTACTAGAAGCATGATTGATTCGACCTTTTGATTGAAGAAGTTCATCCAATTTATAGATAAATCAGAGAAAAGACAAGATTAGCATGACATTTATATTAGAGGCAATTGATTTCAAAAATGGCACAATTGAGTGGAAAGAAGAAGGTTATGACACCTTCTATGTCATGAATTATGACATATTGCCAATGCAAAGGTTAGAGGACTAGAAGCTTATGACATCTTGCTATGCCAAAAGTATGACGCATAAGAAATTCATGCTTCCACCGAAGCACAAAAATAGGGAGAAAGTAGAGAGAAATTAATTAGGTGGAAATTGAAATTAGGAAATTAGAAAATGAGGAAATTAGGAATTAGGAAAATTAGAAAATGAGGAAATTAGGAATTAGGAAAATTAGAAAATGAGGAAATTAGGAATTAAGTGAATTAATTAACAATTTTTCATTCATCAATTAATTCACACAAAGAGAGGGAATTAATTAGCCAATTAAATAAATATTTAATTATGACAAGAAGACTTAGGATAAATAAATAAATTATTTAACCTAGAGGAAAAATGCCAAACAAGATTAAATGAATAAATCATAAAACCTTAGAAGATGAATTAGAAATGCAAGGACGACAATTAGGTCTTGACAAAAGATAATTAATGTCGATTTTATTTGATCATGATTTTGAATTGATAAATGATTTGATTGATAAATGCACCAATTAATGAGGAACAATGACGATCGATGTCAAATCGATCGCAAAATGACAAAAACAACAACGATCGATGACAAAATAGATTGCAAAATGACAAGATTGAAAATGACCACGATTGATGACAAATCGATCACAAGATGACAAGATTGAAAATGACAACGATCGATGACAAATCGATCACAAGATGACAAGATTGATAAGAGGACAAAACCCTAATTCCATCATCGATTAGGATTGATGATGTCTGAAATATGACAAATGAGCACGCACATTGATGCGACAGGATAAGATTGACCAAAATCATGACTGAAGATTGTTGTCGACAAGACCAAATTCAAAAGCGAGATAAATGAAGAATACAGAAGAAGGACTCAATGCTCACAAATGATAAAAATCAAGTGCACGACATAGGAGAAATGTTAATGCGATGCAAAAACCCTAAAATAAGGCAATGCGCAAATGTTAAAGTATGATTCCGCAAGTGTTGACCATTTTTAGACATCTACAATTACATTAATGGCTGCTCCTAGATCAATCAAAACATTCTTTATTTGACTGGCATTAATGACTATACTCACAATAGGACTACCTAGATCAGAATACTTTGGAATTGCAATTTTACCTAACATGATATCAGCCAATTGACCCATAACATGAATTGTTTGTGGATCCCTTTTTCTTTCTACTAGGTTTCTTTAGGCATGCTTCTCTCAATGCCTTACCATATATAGGGACATCCTTTATTCTTGCAACAATGGAATTTTAACACAAATGTGCTTCAGTTGATCAAGAATATCAAAGCTTTACTATTGTTCAGTGGAAACTTCTTTGTCTTGCAATCTATGGGGAAATGGTGGTAATATTTGATTTTGAGGTATTGTGTCTTTCTAGTCAGAGATTGGCTACTCTTCCTATACCTCAGTAATAACTGGATGAGAGGGATTAGGTAGAGTTGTCCCAAATCAGAGATTAATATCATCTAGTGATAAAGAATAGGCTAGGTTTTGATTAGCATCAGCTGAATTAGCTTGTTGTTGTTGCTGAGATTTGACATTTGGATTAGGAAACGGTTGAGTAGGCAACTACATTAGTTTAGGAGGTGTTGTTGTAGCTGTAGAAGGAGGCATTAATGTAGGAGGTTGTGGTTGCTGAATAGGAGGCTGATATCCAGCAGATTGGGCTGGCCATGATTGGTTTCCTCTCCATTGAGAGGTAGGTTGCCAATTCCCTTGAAACTGGTTCCCTTGACCCTAAGATGGATACCAGTTCCCCTATGGCTGCTACCACTGTGGAGCTTGATTAACAAATTGCTACCCTTGGCTTTGTGAACCATACCAAGGTGGATAGTTACCAAAATTTTGAGAATACTGTGGTTGCCATTGGTTATTTGGTACATAAGAATTACCACTATAACCAGAAAAAGAAAGTGGATCGGGTGGCATACCTTATCTTTGAAAATTTGGTCTTCTTTGAGCAACATAGAAGGCTTGTTCATCCTCACCTTGAATTGGTTTGAAGTCAGGTACTTCAACATTTGCAACCATCTTACATCTGCAATCTTTCTTCCATTGTTTACAATGAGGACAAAATTCTGCAAGGAATGCATCAGCTTCCTCATGCTTCTTCTTAGCTGCCAATGTATCCAACTGGGTAGCCATATTGTTTATTATGTCCTCCTTGAAATATTTTAACAGATGACTAAGTTCCACTCTAGAAACTCTAGTTCCAGATGCTTATAATGGTGCCCCTGGCTTAAATCTCTTCTTCTTCTTAGATGTAGATCTGGAATACTTTTTGCAAATTTTCCCTATTTCAGCCCAAGTAGATTGTGTAATGTCACCTCCTCCCATAAGATCTAAGGAATCGGTACATTCATCACTGATACCCCTCAAAAATATCAATTTGAGGGAATCTTCATTCAGAGTATTATGCTTGGACTTCTTGACACTAAACAAAAACCTTTCCATATAATCCTCAAGACTCTCATCTTCAGTTTGTGTCATTCTAAAGATATCATCCCCATGACAATCAGTGCCTCTACAATAGTCTTTGTATTTTGCAAGAAACAATCATTTCATCTCATCCCATGTATTGATTGTGCTACTACCCAAGCTCATAAACCATCTCAAAGATGACTCCTTCAAAGTGGGAGGAAAAATTTTGAGTCTATGGGCATCTTTAGTATAGTCAAAACTCCTACAAAGAACATCAAACTCAAACATAAATGTATCAGGATCCTCTGTCACCAACCCATAGAATTTAGAAAGTGAAGATGCTGGAATGTTCTTGAGGTTAGCATTATCATGCTGGTTAGAGATGGGAAACTCAAACGTTGGACTTGGTGGTGGTGGTGGATTATTCCCAACAGGAGGAGGGTTCCCTTGCATTGGACTTGTGGGGGTTGTTACTATAGGAAATTCTTTTTCTTGTGGGCCAAAAAGAAATTGAAGACTACCTTCTGGAAATTCAAATTCAGGGTGGTTCAAATTCTGTGGGGCTTGATAAAGTTTAGCAAAAAGGTTAATATCTAGGAAATTATCTTCTGCATGATTAGGATGAGTGGGCAGACATCTACCTCTGGCATCTCTTCTTCTGCTATGCATGCAAATTCATGACATTTCAAACAATTAATTGGAAACTATAATAACCATAAAAGGTTCTCAGTTTGACACCATCCCCGGCAACGGCGCCAAAAATGTCCACCCCAACTATAATGATAATAATTACTCTAATTGAAATCTCAATCTGAAGTTTGGACATTCATATGGTAGAGTTTACTATTTTCATGGCTGGTGTTCATTTAGTTATCAATCCAAGAACGTAAATCTTGAAATGGGTCTACAATATATATGCACTAAGCTCCTTAAATGGTTATTCTGCATTGCTGTAGTAACTAACATTACACAGAAAGGAAAGGAAAGAATGGAAAACATAAAAGGCTACATGAAAGCTTTATAAAATAATTCTAGAATGATCTAATGTAAATAATAGAAATCACATCATTCTGCCTTGGCTACAGGAACAGTTAGTGGATCTATTTCTAGTGGCTGCAGGAACAATCCAGTCATGAACATCTACTGCAACTAGATAAAAATGAACTTCAATGAACATAAACATAGGATCACTCACCAAGTGGGCCCCCTTGGATGAGTGATATCAAACTTCCAGCAAAATACTTTTTAACAAATTAGAACAACATATCTTTACTTTATTTCATTCTGAAATCGATTACATGTTCTAAAAGAAAACTCTAGAATGCTTTCAAAAACTCTTCGCTCAATTCCTTTATATCTTGTCTAACATCTAAAAAAAAGGAAGAGCTTATTATAAAGAAAAGATAAACTACAATGGACAACTCAAATCACACCCAGAAGAAGAGGCGGATGAATGTCACATGAAGGAGATAACTAGAGCTTGGCTGCAGGAACTGTGGATCTAAACCAAACCACAATCTTTGCACACCATAGCGATATTTTGTGAATTCAATACGCACTAGAGTTAAACTCCCATAGTGAAGTATGATTGCTCTGATTATGCCATACATTGTACTTGCTTGGATCCCCTTCAGTTTGATATCCATTTATCTGTTCATGATTCTCCAATCCTTAGGCACGAAAGGAAATCATCCACTGCAGCATCATTTATTATCTGCACTAAAATAAAAACAACATATAAGGACATGCATATGTATCTTACTCAATTAATACATTCATTAATTCACATATGACATTATCCTAAATAATCTGCATATCAACAGGGACAAATCACTTGGCAATAGGAATAAATTGGTATGGTTGCAGGAACTGACCGACAAAGTTCAAACATGATTTCATAAATTTAGGTTTAACACATGGATTACATATAGTCAATTCATAATACTTTACAATCAAAATGCAACCCAAAAGATGCCAATAACCTAAGAGTTTTGATAAAAAACATTTCAAAGTATCAACTTATCAACTAGTAAGTTGGCTTAGCAAGAAACAAGGATGCATTTCACAGTCAACAGCTAAAGCTGAATATGTTGCTACAGCATCGAATTCCACAAATATAGCATGGATCAAACAACTGATGGAAGGTATAAATGAAAAAGTTACCAAGCCAGTAACTATATTCTATGATAATACTAGTGCCATTAACATTTCAAAGAATCCGGTAATGCACTCTAAGACAAAGCATATATCTATAAAGTATCATTATCTCAGAGAAGAAGTAAAAGAAAAGAAAGTTGTGCTGGAATATGTTAACACAAAGGAACAAATTACAGACATCTTCACAAAGCCATTGCCAAGGGACACTTTTGAGTATCTTAGAAGCAAGTTAGGGGTTCTACCCCTATCCTCTACTCACTGACAGAGTTCGGTGAAAGCATCAATTCGATGACTCTATAGAATATTATTTGTGAGTTGATGTTGATTTACAGTTTAGGAGGTCACCTAAAGTTGTGCAGGAAACAGGAATTGAAAACATGTTATTCTAACTATGACTGAAATGATACATATGTTTATATTTTAAAAAAATAGCAAGGCATTACATCTCAGAGGAAGAAACCATGAATTAGTTCTTTTACTTTTTGGCATTGTTGTCAAAGGGGGAGAAGACTAAATGGATCAACGAAAAGGGGAGAATGCTAATTGATATAGAAGAAGAAAAATAATGACAGGGGGAGAAGACTTTTAGAAGAAGTCTACAGCTCAAGGATAACAGGAGAAGTCTATACAACAATCTGAATCCGAATCAATTTGAATGAATCAAGTTGGTATTACCATTTAACGTTGGCATTTCCATCAATGCCAAAGGGAGAGATTATTGGCATTTCAATTGCAATGAGAGATTGTTGGCATTTCATTAAGGATATTGAGAAGGTTGTTGGAGATTATTGATATAACTGAAGAAGGATGTTTACTGTCTTAATAATATTGTTTTGTCATTGATGTCAAGAAATTGATTTTCTGATTCAGTATGATGTTGTCATATCTTAAGAAGTATGTTTTGATGAGAATTAAGATGTTGGTAAGTGACACATAAAGAATATGATAATGGGAGGTAAGGAATAAGTTATTCAATGGGCAACTATTACCAAGTTAGACAATGATGAGATCATGTTATTTTGATTGTTGTAATATCCTACATATGTTGTTTATTGTAACTTTAATACTGTACTTTGATCACCAAGCAAAGAACCTAGTCGGTAAACCCTAAGGTTATCGATATTGGTTAAAGAAGGTAGAATGTCTACCGAGTAACAACCGAGTTGTAATAGAATGCATTAAATGAATGGATACAACATTTAATGAAGGATGTCAATGAGCTAGAGATGATTAGATGATTGGTATGTCATGCAAGAATTTTGTTAAGGATCTACGGCCTTGAAAAATCAAGAGCTAGATCTACAGCACAAATTGAACAGCAATCACCTAGCACAAGTTCCAAGGAAGATATACAAGTTCCAAGGTGAGGTAAAATATTTTTAGATCGAAGGATACATTGAACCTAGTCAAGTTTGAAGATCTGATGGCTAAGATTGATCATGGGAAATGTGATCAAGGAGTTTAACCAGTTATACATTGTTTATAAATAAGGAATTGTTGATGAACAATGCATGCGGGCAAATGTATGCACAGTGATGCTACAGAAGAGATTACTGAGCACTGAAGCTTGAAGATCTGATTGAAGAACAGATTGTGAAGCCCCAGAATACTAATAATTTTTATGATTGGATTGTTTTGAGCAAATAGAATTTGCTTTAGCATTTTAGATGTGAAGTTACAGATATATATTATTATTGTTGTTTATTCTATAAGTGATAGGAAATATCTTAACCTAGTGGACCTAACAGTCTTATTTGTAAATCCTCTAGCAAGGTGACATTCTAGTTGAGTGTTTGAAATCCTTTGACAAGGTCACTTCTAACAAAGTGAAGATTCTAATAGATTTGAGGGAAATCCCTTAACCGGGTAACATCTAGCAATGTGCTTGTAATCTTTAATAGGATTTGCTTTTAACCGAGCATACTCTAGAAGAGTATATTTCTTAGTGGGTCTGAACTCCCATAGTGGTTTTTCCCTATTTGGGTTTCCACGTTAAATCTAGTGTTATATGTGTTGTGATGTTATTTGTTCATGAGTTTGAATATTTTACAATTTTGGTTATATTCAGAAGTAAAGGCTACTGAGGTTGAATTTGTTGAATATATTGAAGATTAAGTTTGTATGATTCACCCCCCCCCCTCTCATCTTGTTGACTATTGGGCCTATTAACAATTGGCTTCAGAGCTTATTAACACAAAGAATAATGAAGAACCGGAAAATGCAAAACTAGGTGCTCAACCGGTAAGAAATGACAGTGAGGAAGAAGATGGAGAACTTGATGAAGAAGATGCGGAATCGGCACAAGCAATACCTAGATATGTCAGATTGAATCATTCACAAGAGCAGATAATTGGTGATAAGAATGCAGGTGTGAAAACCAAGAGAAAGATCCAAGAGAACTCATGTTTGATATCTACAATATAACCCAAGGCAGTTAAGGAATCACTAAAGGGTGATGATTGAGTGAATGCAATGAATGAAGAATTAGATCGAATTGAGAAGAATCAGACATTGTCACTTGTTCCTAGACCAGAGGATAAGAATGTAGCTGGAACAAAATGGGTCTTTAGGAATAAATTGGATGAAGAAGGAAAGAATGTAAGAAACAAGGCAAGGCTAGTTTGCAAAGGGTATGCTCAAGAGGAAGGTGAGGATTATGGTGAAACATTTCCACCTGTTGCTAGATTAGAAGGTGTAAGGATGATACTAGAATTTGCTGCATATAAGGGATTCAAATTCTATCAAATGAATGTCAAAACAACCTTTCTAAATGGAATTCTAGAAGAAGTATACATTGAACAACCAAATGGATTTTTTCTACTGATGATAAAGGTATGGTGTTTAAATTGCACAAAGAACTATATGGTCTTAAGAAGGCACTGAGGGTATGGTATGAGAGATTGAGGATTCGCTTAATACTGAGGAGGAGGGGTGAATCAGTATTAACAAAAACTAAAACTTTCAACACCAAATTAGACTTATCTCAGATCTGAAAAACATTAAATACTTAAACCAATTCTTCATAAAAAATTTCCTTATCAGATCTAGATAATTATTTCCACTTATGCAAACTTATTAATCAGGTTATCCATCAACTCAATATCAGATCAACAAACACTATTACCAACTCATTAACCGATCAGAATGCTTCATCAACCATTTAAACATAAATACCGGTAACCACTTTAAGATCTTTGATAAACAAACATAAAAAATCTTAATTGGTAATCAAAAATAAAACATGAACATCACAAGAAAAGCATTGCACACATGAACACCATAATTTTGACGTGGAAACCCAAATAGGTAAAAACCACAGTGGGAGTTGGTTCCCACTAAAATGTGTACTCTTTTTAAGTACGCCCTATTAGGAACTTAGCCCTGTTAGGAGCTTACAATATGCCCGGTTAAGAGAAGACCCTGTTAGGATTCACCCAGTTAAGGGATTTACCTATCACTCTAGCTAGGAGCTTAATGATTTGGTATGATCAACCTCATGAGAGGATTTACCACCCTTTTTGAGAGTTTCCCTATTAGGGGACTTAAATGATAAAGGTCTGTTAGGACCTACCTCGTTAAGGGATTTAAGTTGTTGTAACTATTAGGGAACAACAGTGAAAAGTCATCTGTTACTTTGCACTTTCATCTTGCTAAATCGGATCCAGTTATTCTTCATAGTCTACAACACTTAAATAGATCTCTATCTTCTCTGGGACTACTTAATGTGTTCTCCTAATACCACCGACACATAAAACATCAACTGTGTCATCCTAAATAGACATCTCAATTAGGTCATCCAATAAACCCTAATTATATCTTGAAATTATAATACAGATCATATCAGATCTTCATCTAGATAATTACAACAATTTACAATGCTATATCAACCATTGGTTGATCGTAACTCATCACAAAAATATCTAATTTGTACCAAATTCAAAACCTCAAAACACTCCACTAAGTGTTTCGTTGTTTCCCAAGAATTTCCTTGAAACGACATTTAAATCATCTTTGTGGGTTGTGTCATGTTATCTCCTCCATGTAGACTCACCATCAATCTGTTAGGATTCCCACAGATACTGAGAGGGGGGGGTGAATCAGTATCTAATCAATAATTAGAATTTTGCAACTTAAAACATGCAGAACATATTATAACAGTGTACCGGTATGCAAGAAATAATGCAATAAACAGAAATGAAAGTAACCACATAAGAAACACACCATAACACAATATTTTAGCGAGGAAACCCGATGTGGGAAAAACCTCAGTGGTATTTGTGACCCACAATATTCACTTACTGGCCAATAAGAGAATATTACTTACAATAGGGGGCCTGCACATGCAGGAAGGCCAAGTGCCTAGAGCTCACTGCTCAATGGGAAGTCTCACTAACTTACAATGTGGATTATACAAATCCAATGTCTTGTACTACTTTACAATAGCATCTTCAATGCCAGATTCAATACTGATTTCTACTCTGTTCTTTACATATACCCCTTAACCTATATTTCGAATAATAGGTCTGCCTAATCATTTTTCCTTCTCCTTACAAAATGTCTACAATGATCTCCCTGTAGACACCCAAAAATGGTCAACGCTTGCGGAAGTCATATTTTAACATTTGCGCATTGCCTCATTTTAGGTTTTTGCATCACATTAACATTTCTCCTATGTCACGCACTTGGTCTTTATCATTTGCGAGCATCGAGTCATTCTTCTACATTCTTCATTCATCTCGCCTTCAAATTTGGTCTTGTCGACAACACTATCCAGTCATGATTTGAATCGATCTTATCTTGTTGCATCAATGTGCATGCTAATTTGTCATCATTTTGGACATCATCAATCCTAATTAGGGTTTTGTCCTCTCATCAATCTTATCATTTTGGACATCGTCAATCCTAATTAGGGTTTTGTCCTCTTTTCAATCTTGTCATCATGCGATCGATTTGTCATCGATCGTTGTCATTGTTCGATCTTGTCATTTTGTGATCGATTTGTCATCGATCGTGGTCATTTTTAATCTTGTCGTCTTGCAATCTATTTTGTCATCGATCCTTGTCCTCTTGTCGATTTTGTCATTTTGCGACCGATTTGTCATCGATCGTTGTCTGTCTCAATTATGTCAATTTGGGTCAATTTGTCATTGTTCCTCGTCAATTGGCGCATTTATCAATCAAATCATTTTGTCGCACTGGTCATTTATCAATTCAAAATCATGACATTAATTATCTTCAATCACGACCTAATTGTCATTTTCGCATTTCTAATTTGTCTTCTAAGGTTTTATGATTTATTCATTTAACCTAATTTGTCATTTTCTTCCTTTAGGATTAATAAATTATTTATTAATCCTAAGTCTTCTCATTACAATTAAATCTTTATTTAATTGGCTAATTATTCTTCCTCTTGTAAATTAATTAATAAATGACAAATTATTAATTAATTTACCTATTTTCTTTTAGTTCCTAATTTCCTATTTTTCCATCAATTTCTAATTCCTAATTTTCATCAATTTTAATTTTCTTAATTTCCAATTTCAATTTCGTCCTATTTCTCTCCTCAATTCATGGGAATGACATTTCAATTTGTCATAGAATTTGTCATAAATTGTCATAATTGACAATCAATCAATTTTGACATAGAATGTGTCATAATTTGTCATCAATTATCAATCAATCAAATTGTGCATGGAAAGTGCATAATTTGTCATAATTTGTCATATTGATTTGCAATTTCCATTTGAATTGCATCATGCTAATCTTGTCATTTATCCAATTCTTCTATAAATTGGATGATTTTCTTGAATCAAAGGCCGAATCCCTATCAGACTATCGAATTTATGCTTCTAGTACTCTTGAGCTTTTCATCAATATCAATCTTGCTTTCAGTTGTATGAGCACTTGTAGGTGAGATCCACAAATCCATTGAAGAGGAAAGAAGAACACTGGAGCCGCACGGAAGAAGCATCCAAATCGTCATATGGTTTGCATGATCTTTGCTTTTGAATGCTTTGTTTTTATGTCTCTATTGAGTGTGCTTAGGATTAGATCATTGCAATGTGTGTTTGTGATTGAGCTAATAATGATGAAGATGTCCTTTTATATATTTCTTTGATGATTTCTAATTCCGATGCTACACTCCCTTATATAGAAGAGTAATTTCACAACTTGCCAAGTCGGATTACAAAGTTTTTACAATAATAAACAAAATATAATATATCAAAAATCTTGTCGGCCTCTGTGCTGGTATGCTTCCTTTCTCTGCCGGTGTTGGTGGTCTGAGTTCCAGTGTAGAGTGTGATCTGTTGATGCCGGTGTAATGCCTTGCCGGTGCCATAGGATTGTAAGGTTGCCATCAATGACAAAACCTTCAATCACCTTCAATGTCTCATTAGAAAGTGCATATGCCAACAATCTCCCCCTTTGGCATTGATGGCAACACTCATGAGAAAATTCAAAAGTGTATCAAAAACTATAATCCAAAAATGTGTTACCAAAAAAATGGTTGCTCCCCCTGAGCATATGATTCCTGTGATATAGGATTTTCTCATACCACTACTCCCCCTTTGGCATCAATGACAAAGGTTGTCAAGATGTCAGTAGAGTTTGTAGTTTCAACCTTATAACTGGGTAGTTACAATTTGAAATAGATCTGCCAAAATTAAGTTTATACTCTCCATAAACTTTTTACTATCTCTGATAGTTGTCTTTGTCCTTTGAACTATACCGGTGAGGAGCTACATATGCTCTGTCGATGTCCTCTATCCTTGTACAAGTGCCTCAGATATCTCTTTCCGCATGAAAGCTAGATAGTCCAATCTTGGACTCAGTCTTAACCTTAAACTTTTTGCCTTATTCTCTATTTTCTCCTTTTCTCTTCCCAACTTTAGTAATTCATCCTCAAATTTGTTATCTACTGTTTAAAAACTGATAGTGTATCTGGTGAGTTAACAAAATTATCTACAAGTTTATTTATTTCATCCTGTACCTTGCTTATTTTCTTATCTATATTAGTTGTTAGTAGGTTTGTCTTGCATATGTCTTTGTACAAAGTCTTGAACTCTTTTAGTAAATTACATAGTTCTGGTAGAAGTGTGTCAAATTCTCTTGTAAACTTCTTTATCTGATCTTCAATGAATCTTTGTTTTTCAATCTCCATTTTATCCTTCAATGCCTCTTCCTTTACTTGCTCAATTGTCACTGTGTTTTCATTGATGTATTTTGACTAAATTTGAATTTGATTTAATGAATCCTTATTGTCTATGTTACAGTTAGGAGCTAGCCTCTTCAAAATTGGTATGGTGTCATCTATAGCCTTATAAGCTTGTGAGCTGCAATCTGTTATCTTCTTAATTGAATCTAAGAGTACTTCTGTTACATTGGTTGACTTATAGCCTACTGATGAGGAACCAATACTCAGAATACCGCTGGTGGTAGAAGTAACCAAGCTTGTTGTGACCTTTGGTAGGTCAATCTGTGTTTCCATTTCTTTAAGCAATGGTTTTTGATCTTCTCATGTTGCCGGTGGAGTTGTTTCCATTTGACTATGTTCCTATACCTGTTCTGGACCTTGTTGCTCTTCTTGTCTCTCTGTTTGTTGCTTTGTCTTAGTCTAAGTTTCTACCTATTGCTCTTTGTCATCTGCCAGTTTCTCTTGTGTGTTATCAGTTTTCTTAGCTACTGGTGGCTCACTAGCCATGTCTGTCTTACCAGTTGTATCTTGATCTACCACAATGTTGATCTTTTGTGTATCAACATCCACTGTGTATAAGACTTCAGTATTAGGATTTATATCATGTTCATTCATACTTTCAACTACCGATTGATCTTCTGTAGTTGTTGTTGTTATTACCGATGGAGTAATCAAAGGAGGTGGGGGTAAGTTGTCTTTAACTTTGATATTAGGTGGTCCACCAACTTTACCTTTACCCTTGTCCTTGTCCTTCTGATAAATCTTTATAGGTTTGTGGCTCATGTACTCTTCCTATTTTTCTTTTTCAACTAGGAATGTATCCCATGCATTTTTTGTTTCTTTAGTCACCTCATTAACTCTTCCAACCATTAATGCAATGTGCTAGTGTGCAGTAGAGAATACTGACTGGTTGGCTTCAACAATTAAATCATCAATTTCTTTGGGTGAGTTTGTTGGGTACACAGCAAGTAGCTTTTCTATCTTGATTTTCTTGTCAAGTTCTACTACTGCTTGTCTTCTTGCTTCCAATCTTTGAAATAATTTATTTGGTACTTCATCTGCCACTTCCATCAAAAAATTTTATACATGTCCATGTGCAAAATAACATTGTTCTCAACTTGTTCTCTTTCATCTGTTGTCAGAGTATCATACAATTTATCTATATTCTTCAGTTTCCATTCCTCTGTAATTTCATTTAGAAATATGTCAAGAGGGGTCATGTTTTGTAGAGTTCTCTTCTTCTTCTTTGGTGTCAGCTTCTTCTTTGGTGTAGTTTTCTTAACCGAAGATCTCACTGCTTGTTGTTTCTGTCTTATCCTCCTAGGTGAGGGTGTGGTTTCCAGTGAGGGATCTCTTTTCCTTACAACTCTCTTGAAAGTTGCAGGCATGTCATTCTCCAAAGAAGTGCCTACCATTGATAGGTGAGTTTCAGGTTGTAAAGTTCCTAACTCTTCCTCAGTGATACAGGTTTGTTTCATCACATCTTCTTTAATGGCCTTTTCCTGTCTAGAGCCTCTTCTCACAACTACTTCAACCTTTTTCACTCTTTTCTTAGATTGAATTTGTTTTTGTATGGTCTCAGCACTACCAAATACTTCTTCCTTTGGTTCATTTGGTGCTTCTAGAAGTGCTTTAGCATAAGTTTCAATGATAAGGTCATCAGTCTCATTACCCATTTCTATTACCCAAATTGTCCTTGGGATGATTACTTCCATCCATATCTCATCCTTTTTTATTACAAAGCAGATGTTATCCTTATACTTGTCAACAATTTTTTGTGACAATCTAATTCTCTTCTTCATTTTGGCCTTTAATGCTTGAAAGTAACAATGGATATTGTTTTCCTTATCTTCTCCCATATTGTTGAATAGTTCTGTTAGTTGTTTACCTACCGGCATACCAAATCCAAGTTCTTCATAGCCTATATCGAGAACCTGTTTGGTTATATGTAGCATCAAACATACTAGCAAATTTCCAAACCTAAAATTTCCTTTCTTATCCTTCTTAATCTTGCCTAGGTTGTCAATTAACTCATCCTTCAACCACTCACATATATCAATCTTTACATTATTTGTGATCATGTCATAAGCACTCTTAATGCATAAACTTGAAACTGAATTGAGTCTATTTGCATGAGTTTCCTTATACCCTAATATTATGCTGATAAATCTTACATTTATGTCAGTAATATCATTGACTCTCAAGGATCTTTGGTCAAATGTTGCACCAGTTAGATTAGTAACTAGGTCATTTGAGACCTTTTTAGTCTTGTCAGGCCTTTTTACCGGTTGAGGGTAACCCTATCACTACTTTGACAGCTTCCTTGGTAATTTTGTGAATTACATCTAACCAGAAAAATTCACCATGTACCCTACTTAAGACTATCCTAATCACATCCTTGGGAAATTTAGGAATGCAGAGGATTTCAGTAAATCCTAGGGGTTCAATGACTTTGTGTTTTGGTTTTACATTTTTGGATTCATCACATATGACAGATTTATACATTTTTTTCATTTCATCATTTCCTAATTCCTCTATGTTGCAGTGGATGTAAATTTTGGGGTCTTCAGCATAGACAACTCCTTTTGGAATTTGAGAAAAAGCACCTACAGTATCATCTTTTGTTGCTACTTTGGGAACTAATTGAAACATGGGCCTAGGGCATTTTATAACCTCAACTACAGTAAGGTTTGCTATATATTCAAGTGCAGAGGTGGATGCCATGATGATAAATACCTTTTTCTGCCTTTAGATGGGTTGATTGTTTGAAATGCTTCACCTCTTTGTTTGAAATCTCTTATCTCCACAAATATCGCTCTCCTTGAATGTTTGAAATCTCGGTGAAGTGAAATGGAGCCAAAACCTCAAATTTATAATGTTTATTTGCCATCTACCACAATTAATGCATGTCGGTTAAGAAGTCACTTAACATTATCTATCGGTAATGAAGTAATTTCCAACTTCTCATCTCTAACTGAGGGAATAATAGCATATGTCTCATTTATTGCCAAACCCTCAAAGAAGTTTTTCTTCAGTTTGATGAAGAGCTTCCTACCGGTGGAGTACTACTCTGTCCTGTTGATGAAGCACTACTCTGTCCTACCAGTGAAGCATTGATTGGTTCTACCGGTGGAGGAGTATTCCCAACATTTAGATCAACTTTTCTAAAACATTGTTTTGAGAATTCTTGATTAACCTCTTCAACATTTTCTTTCCCTTTCAAGCTAGAACTTTTGTTGTCTGTTGATGATCCTTTACTTCTACAGAATTCTGCAATATGCCCAATCTTGTTACATGCATAATAAATCACATTATTTTTTTGAATAGCTTTGCCATAACCTATGTTGGTTTGTGTTCTACATTGATTAGGTAAGTGTCCAAATCTTCCACAAACATAACATCTTACATTCATTCTACAATTTTCAAAGTTGTGACCAACTTTGTTGCATTTTGAACATTGACCGGTGGGTGTGTTGATGTTCTAATAATTTCTAGATCTACATTGATTTTCTCTATTCCCATACTTATTATAGTTAAAGCATTTTCCATTGAATTTATAAGCATTAGGTTGTCTTACCGGTTTGCTGTGATCCTGAGTGTTTGCAGTACCAGAGTTTATTCCTACTTCAAAGCCAATTCCACAAGTATCACCATTAGGTTTCTGAATCTTCAATAAGTCACCAAGTTCTTCTGAGCTTTTCTTGAGTTTTTCTTTGTGTTGATTTGCAATATCCAGTTCTCTTCGTAAGATCTCTTTCTATCTCATCAATTCATTGGAGTCATTCTATGTATGCATCAGATCTGTCTTCAATAGGTCATTTTCATAGCTAAGTCTTGTGTTCTCATTTGCTGCATCACTTAGTCTTTTGGTCAATTCTTCTTCATTCTTTTTCCTATCTTCAGTTTCTTTGTAGAATCTCATGGTCATATCTTGCATCTCATTCTTCATTGTTATGTTCTCTAGCTTGCTTATCTCATCATTAAGTAATTCCTTTTCATCATTCTCATTTTGCAACTTTTCACATAATTCTCTTCTCTTGTTTCTTGCAATGGTAAAATTCTCTCGAAGTGCCTAAATGATATCCTGAGCTGCCTGTAGATCATCTTCAAGTTTGATGTTTTTCAATTTTTCTACATCATAGTCTAAGAGAGCTGCTTCTAGTTGCTTCATCAGATTTTCCATGTCTATCGGTGTCAAGATCTTCCTCAAGTTGTTAGGCTTCTGAAAATAGAGGACCAAGCTCTGATACCAATTTTTAGGATTCCCACAAATGCTGAGAGGGGGGGGTGAATCAACATCTAACCGGTAATTAGAATTTCTCAACTTAAAACATGCAGAACATATTATAACAGTGTACTGGTATGCAAGAAATAATGCAATAAACATAAATGAAAGTAACCACATAATAAACACACCATAACACAATATTTTAGCAAGGAAAGCTGATGTGGGAAAAACCTCAGTGGGATTTGTGACCCACAATATTCACTTACTGGCTGATAAGAGAATATTACTTACAATAGGGGGCCTGCACATGCAAGAAGGCCAAGTGCCTAGAGCTCACTGCTCAATGGGAAGTCTCGCTGACTTACAATGTGGATTATACAAATCCAATGTCTTGTACTACTTTACAATAGCATCTTCAATGCCAAATTCAGTACCGATTTCTGCTCTGTTCTTTACATATACCCCTTAACCTATATTTCACATAATAGGTCTGCCTAATAATTTTTCCTTCTCCTTACAAAATGTCTACAATGATCTCCCTTATATATAAGAGTCATTTCACAACTTGCCAAGTCGGCTTAAAAAGTTTTTATAATAATAAAAAAAATATAATATATCAAAAATCATGTCGGCCTCTATGCCGGTATGCTTCCTTTCTCTGTCGGTGTCGGTGGTCTGAGTGCCGGTGTAGAGTGTGATCTGTTGATGCCAGTGTAATGCCTTGTCGGTGCCATAGGATTGTAAGGTTGTCATCAATGACAAAACCTTCAATCACCTTCAATGTCTCATTGGAGTGTGCATATGCCAACACAATCATCGTCATATCAAGGATAATTACCAGTTGAGTGATTTCATCACCCGTCCTTAAACCCTACTAAAACCCTAGCAAAACTTCATCAGAAATTCAAAACATGCCTTTTGTTAACCATAATAGGATGCAATTTTAGTTACATACTCAAATCCATCATAAAAGCTTATGTTTCAAACCACAAGTCACCAAACATCACCAACCACCTGATTCCATCAAATCTTATATTCTTTACCAGTTAAGGTCCTAATTCCCAGTCTTGTCAATAAACCCTGTCAAACTCTAACTCTGGTAGACCAAATCACTTATCCAACAATTCAATCATTGAAAACCATTAGTAAACATCATCAAACATCAGTTAACCTGGTTGCCATCAATGACAACACAAATAATTGATCATCTCATCTTTCTTCTACCGTTATAGTCATCCATCATCATCTCATCATTATCAGTTATGCCAATCATGCCAACATTCTTCCCATTTGGCATTGATGGCAACACCAACACCAATTAGGTATGTAATCAGAGTGATCATTATCTGCAATTGTCTTTCTTGTAATACATCATCTTCTGGTTCTCATCCTTTTATCTTTTTCATATCTGATTTGTTCTTCTCCCCCTTTCTGATAAATTCCTTTTCTTCTTCCTTCTTTTTCTTCTCCCCCTTTGAAAGAAATGCCAAAGGTTGAAATGAATCACTTATCTTCAATTTTGCTACTACCTCTTCCATTATCTATGTTGATCAAATTATTGCATCAGAGTACTAAATTAGGACTGTATCAGCATATCATATCATAGTTATAAATTAGAGCATCTTATCAAACTTGCATCAAAGCTTCTCCCCCTACGGAGTAGCCCACATCTTCATCAATCCTTAGTGAAAGATAAACATGAAATCCGCAGGATTGATGCATCTCCAGTATCTCATTTCTTCCGATGTAGGTGTCTATCCCCTAATTTACCTCTAAGAAACTCAAAGGTTGTCTTCAGTAAGGGTTTATTAAAGATATAAGCTAATTGATCTTTACTCTTCACATATTCCATCTTCACCTGCTTCTCTTGAACTCTTTCTCTTAAGAAATAATACTTTAACTCTATGTTCTTGGTTCTAGCATGAAGTAGAAGATTCTTAGAAATGTTTATTGCATTTTTTTTATCACAATAGATAGTCAATGGTTCAGACATATCTATCTTGAATCCTTCTATCACATGTCTCATCCATATGGCCTATGTGCGATTCATGGATGCAACAAAATACTCAGCTTCAGCTATAGATTAAGAAACACATGATTATTTCTTGCTTTTCCATGCAACTAGTCTTCCTCCAAGTAGAAAAGCTCCACCGATTGTGATTTTCCTATCATCCACATTACCTGCCCAATTTGCATCAGTAAAGATATCCAAAGTGAAATATCCTTTACAAGGATACCATAATACATAGTCTAATGTGCCTTTCAGATACCAAAAAAATCCTTTTCACAACCATCATGTGACTTTCCTTCGGTTCCTTTTGAAATCTAGCTACTAGGCCAACAACATGAGCAATATTCGATCTGCTATGAACAACATAATGTATCTTACCAATCATGGATCTGTACTCCTTTTCACTAATAGTAGGGGAATCATCGTACTTTGACAACTTTTAACCAGTCACCATTGGTGTTCCTACTGGTTTGCAATCTTCCATACCAAAAGTCTTCAATACTTCTTTGATATACTTACTTTGATAAATAAAGATACCACCATCCAGTTGTTGGACCTGTAAACCAATAAAGAACTTTATTTCACTGATTAGAGATATTTCAAATTCCTTTTTCATAATATCAACAAAGTTCATACGCATATCATCATTTCCTCCAAAAATGATGTCATCAATAATTACTTCAGCTATCAGCATCTTGTCTCCGTCAGTCTTCAAATAAATATTATTGTCTTCACTCGTATGCAGAAATCCAATCTTGATCAAATGTGCATGTAATATCTCATACCATGTTCTTGGTTCCTACTTAAGACCATATAGTTCTTTATGTAATTTACACACCATGTCCTTATCATTAGTCAAGAAAAATCCATCAGGTTGTTCAATGTATACTTCCTCTTCTAGGATACCATTCAAAAAGTCTAACTTGACATCCATTTAGAAGACTTTGAAACCTTTATATGCAGCAAATTCCAGTAGCATCCTTACACCTTCTAATCTTGCAACCAGTGCAAATGTTTCACCATAGTCCTCACCTTCTTCCTATGCATACCCTTTGTAGACTAACCTTGCCTTGTTTCTTACAATCCTTCCTTCTTCATCCAATTTATTTCTAAGGACCCATTTTGTTCCAATTACATTCTTATCCTCCAGTCTAGGAACAAGTGACCGAGTCTGATTTTTCTCAATTTGATCTAATTCTTCATTAATTGCATTCACCCAATCATCATCTTTTAGTGCTTCCTTTATTGTCTTGGGTTCCATTATAGAGATCAAACAAGAATTTTCTCTAATATTTCTCTTGGTCTAGACAACTGCATTCTTATCACCAATTATCTGATCTTGTGAGTGATTTAATCTGACATATCTAGGTATAGCATGTGTCAGTTATGCATCTTCTAATTCTGCATTCTCTTCCTCACTGTCATCACTAACCGGTTGAGCACCTAATTTTGCATTTGTCGGTTCTTCATAATTATGTGCTTCTGGTTCAATAATCACAAGTCTTTCCTCATTATCATCTTTTTCAGGTTCTAATCTGCTTGTACCTTCAGATTTTCCAGATAGATCATTAGCACTTTCAATAATTTTCTTAGTTCTCTTATTGTAACATTTATATGCCTCACTCTTAGAAGAGTAACCAATAAAAATTCCTTCATCAAATTTTGCATCAAATTTCTTAATGTAGTTATCCTTCTTAATGAAGCATTGAATTCCAAAAAACTTGAAATAACTTACACAAAGTGTTTTACTATATCATAGCTCATAGGGTGTCTTATTGTTACCTTTCTTCATAAGTTCCTGGTTTAATGTATATATTGTAGTACTGATTGCTTCTCTCCAAAACATCTTAGGTACATTACCCTATAACAACATGGTTCTTGCAGCTTCAACTATTGTTTTGTTCATCCTTTTTGCTATGCCATTTTGTTGTGGTGTCCTCAAAGAAGACATCTATCTCTTGATACCCTGTTCATCACAATACTTTACAAGTTCATCAGATATGAATTCTCCTCCATGTTCTGACCTTAAATATTTCAAGTTCTTACCAGTTTCATTCTCAACTAAAGCTTTAAATTATTTGAACTTACTAAAAGCTTCAGATTTCTCCTTGAATAATGTAACCCACATCATCTTAGAATAGTCATTGGTAAAGAGAATGAAATATCTATCACCCAAATAACTTTTTTTTCTCATAGTGCCATAGAGATCAGTATATACCAAATCCAAAATATTCTCAGATGTACACTTCTTGCTCTTAAAATAAATAGAGGTCATCTTACCAATTTGACAATCTTTACAAATCACATTATCCGATTTAACAATTTGAGGCAATCCTCTTACAACACTTGACTTGCTTACCTTCACCAAGTTATCAAAATTCATATGACAACATCTATTATGCCACAACCAGCTATCTTTTATTCTTGCAACTAGACAATTATTGACATTAGCATTCAAATGAAATAAGTTACCTCTAGTTTGCTTCCCGGTAGCAATCAGTTCACCATTACCTCCAAGAATTCTACAAACTCCACTTTTAAACTCAAGCAAATATCCTTTATCATTGAGCTGACCAGCACTTATAAGATTATTCTTTAAACCATCAATCCAAAATACATCATCAGCATTACTCTTCCCATTTAGAGAGATAGAACCTTTACCTTTCACCATGCAGGGAGAGTTATTTCCAAATCTGACAACACCTCCATCAAATTCATTAAGGGTTCTAACTTACTTTTGTCCCTGGTCATGTGGTGTGAGCAACCACTGTCTATAATCCACTCATCACTATTCTCCATATGAGATACTAGTGCCTTTTCATCTGACAGTTCCTCCTTTATGGCTACAAACACAATTTCTTCATTGTCATCTTCTTCTTCATCGGTCACACCTTCATCTACTGCAACATAATAGTGTTTATTGCCCTTTCCTTTGAATCTTTTAAACTTTTATTTCTTATCAGTGTTAGGGTAGTTAGCAGCAATATGACCAATTTTACTACACTAGAAACACTTCAAAGATAGCTTTCCTTTATACTTACCAGTGCCTCCTACAAATCTCTTTGCTAACAATGCTTCAAGTTCCATCACTTGATCTTCATTGTCTTCATTTCCCCAGTTACTTCCATGACTTGTCCTGCACTCATGATTATGACATATATCTTTTCCTTTTCTAGCAGATGAACTGGTAATCGAAGCTTTAAAGGTAGATTCAGTAGATTTTGCCACACTATTGTCAAAACTATTTAACTCAAAAGTTGTAAGTTTACCAATCAATGAGTAAACAGTTACCTTATCCTTTGAAATGGATCTAAGTTCTTGGATTGTGGAAACTCTTATAGCATATTGAGCTTGAAGAGTTCTAAGCATATTACTCACTATAGCATCATCTTCTATCTTACCTCCAACACTCTTTATGCCACCAACAACTTCTTTGATTCTCTGACCATATTGTGCAATATTTTCTCCTTCAAGCATTTTCATGTTGTCAAACTTTCCTCTCAAGGTTTCTTCTTTGGCTCTTTTTACATGCTCATCTCCTCCATAGATTGTATCTAGCTTTTCCCATACCTCCTATGCAGTTTCCATTCCTTGAACATCAAAATATTCAGAATCAGATAAAGTACTTACAATAGCTTCTAAGGCTTGTATGTTATCTTGCTTCTCTTTGAGTTCATCTAGTTTCAAGGGAGCAGTAGTAGGAGAAACATATCTTGTTTCAACTTGCTTCTAATATTGTTCACCAAGACCTTTAATGTAGATCTTCATTCTATCTTTCCAAATCTTGTAGTTCTCCTTGTTAAAATTAGGAACCTCTTTCTTCATCATCTTGACTTCCTCAAAATCTTTTCCTCAAGCAATTAGGCTTTCTGCATACAGAGGACCAAATCTATGATACCAATTGTTAATACAATGAGGATCCGGTTAATACTAAGAGGGGGGATGAATTAGTATTAACAAAAACTAAAACTTTCAACACCAAAATAGACTTATCTCAAATCTGAAAACATTCAATACTTAAACCAATTATTCATAACAAAAATCGTTATCAGATCTAGATAATCAATTCCACTTATGCAAACTTATTAGTTAGCCATCAACTCAATATCAGATCAACAAACACTATTACCAACTCATTAACTGATCAGAATGCTTCATCAACCATTTAATCATCAATATCGGTAACCACTTTAAGATCTCTGATAAACAAACATAAACTATCTTAACTGATAATCAGAAATAAAACATGAACATCACAAGAAAAGAAATCCACACATGAACAGCATAATTTTGACTTGGAAAACCAAATAGAGAAAAACCATGGTGGGAGTTGGTACCCACTAAAATTTGTACTCTTTTGAAGTACGGCTTGTTAGGAGCTTAGCCCTATTAGGAGCTTACAATACGCCCAGATTAAGAGAAGACCTTATTAGGAGTCACCCGGTTAAGGGATTTACCTATCACTCCAACTAGGAGCTTAATAATCTGTTAGGATCAACCTTGTGAGATGATTTACCACCCTTTTTTAGAGCTGCCCTATTAGGGGACTTAAATGATAAAGGCATGTTAGGACCTACCTAGTTAAGGGATTTAAGTTGTTGTAACTGTTAGGGAACGACTGTGAAAAGTGATTTGTTACTTTGCACTTTCAACTTGCTAAATCAGATCCAGTTATGCTTCACAGTCTGCAACACTTAGACAGATCTCTATCTTCTCTGGGATGGCTTAATGCATTCTCCTAATACCACCGACACATAAAACATCAACTGTGTCATCCTAAATAGACATCTCAATTAGGTCAGCCAATAAACCCTAATTACATCTTGAAATTGCAATACAGATCATATCATATCTTCATCTAGATCATTACAACAATTTGCAATGCTATATCAACTGTTGGTTGATTGTAACTCATCACAAAAATATCTAATCTGTACCAAAATCAAAACCTCAAAACACTCCGCTAAGTGTTTCGTTGTTTTCCAAGAATTTCCTTGAAACAACATTTAAACCATCTTTGTGGGTTGTGTCGTGTTATCTCCTCCATGTAGACTCACCATCAATCACCGTCATATCAAGAATCATTACCGATTGAGTGATTTCATCACCGGTCCTTAAACCCTACTAAAACCCTAGCAAAACTTCATCAGAAATTCAAAATATGCCTTCTGATAACCATCATAAGATGTAGTTCTGGTTACATACTCAAATCCATCATAAAATCTTATGTTTCAAACCATAAGTCACCAAACATCACCAATCACCCGATTCCATCAAAACTTATCTGCTTTATCGGTTAAGGTCCTAATTCCCAGTCTTGCTGGTAAACCCAGTAAAACTCTAACTTCGGTAGACCAAATCACTTAGCCAAGAAGTCAATCATTGAAAACCATCTGTAAACATCATCAAACATCAGTTGACTTTGGTTGACATCAATGACAACAAAAATAACTGATCATGTCATCTTTCCTCTACCGATACAGTCATCCATCATCATCTCATCTTTATCAGTTATGCCAATAATGCCAACATACATGCACATTTGATCAAAATTGGATTCCAACATACTAGTGAGGATAGCAACATTTATTTGAAGATTGATGGAGACAAGATGCTTATAGCAGAAGTATTTGTTGATGACATAATTTTTGGTGGAAATGATGATATGTGTATGGACTTTTGCCGATATAATGAAAAAGGAATTTGAAATGTCTCTAATCGGTGAAATTAAGTTCTTTATTGGCTTACAGGTTCAACAATTGGATGGTGGTATCTTTATTTGTCAGACCAAGTATATCAAAGATGTGTTGAAGACTTGTGGCATGGAAGACTTCAAATCGATAGGAACACTGATGGTGATTGGTTGCAAGATGTCAAAGGAAGATGATTCCCTTGTTGTTAGTGAAAAAGAGTACATATCTATGATTGGAAAGCTACACTATGTTGTCCATAGCAGACCAGACATTTCTCATGTTGTTGGATTAGTGGCTAGATTTCAAAAAGAGCCTAAAGAGAATCACATGGTGGCTGTGAAGAGAATTTTTCAATATCTAAAAGGCACATTAGACTATGGTTTATGGTATACCTATAAAGAAGATTTTACTTTGGATGTCTTTACTGATGTTGATTGGGTAGGTAATGTGGGTGATCGAAAAAGCACAACCTGTGGAGATTTTCTACTTGGAGGAAGATTAGTGGCATGGACGAGCAAGAAAAAAACTTGTGTTTCTCAATCTACAGCTGAAGTTGAGTATGTAGTTGCATCCATGAATTGTATGCAGGCAATATGGATGAGACATGTGCTAAGAGGATTCAAGATAGATATGTTAGAACCGGTGACTATCTATTGTGATAATACAAGTGCAATAAACACTTCTAAGAATCATGTACTTCATTCCAGAACCAAGCACATTGAATTGAAGTATCACTTTCTAAGGAAAAGAGTTCAAGAAAAGGAGGTGAAGATGGAATATGTGAAGAGTAAAGATTAGTTAGTTGATATCTTTACTAAGCCCTTATCGAAGGCTACATTTGAATATCTTAGAGGTAAACTAGGGGCTAGACCCCTACACCAGAAAAACTAGAATGATGGAGATCCATCAATCCTATGGATTTCATTTTTATTTTTTACTAAGGATTGATGAAGGTGAAAGCTACTCCTTTGGGGGACCGAGTCTAATCTAAAGTTCTGATTCAATGCTCTTTTATAATTTTTCTAGTTTGAGTAGCAGAGATGATGGAAGAGGTAGTACCAGAATTGTAGACAAGTAATGCATTTATACCTTTGGCATTGCTATCAAAGGGGGAGAAGAAAAGAAATTAGATATGGGAGAAGTTGTAGATGACTTGGAGGAGAAGAAAATAAAATAAATATGGGAGAATTTGAAGATCAGATTGTCAGATTGAGAAAAGCATTGGTTAAGGGGGAGATGATAAAAGGAGGAGAACTGACAGATGATGTGAAACCAGCAAGATAGTTGTAGATGATGATGTTGCTCTGATTGTATATCATATTGGTGTTTCCATCAATGCCAAAGGGGGAGATTGTTGGCATTTGGCATAACTGATACAGATGCAGGTGATGCAGTTCAAGTTGGATGACTACACTGATAAAGGATAGAAGTCTAGTTGTGATGAAGAGATTGAGATTCTATGAATAGATGACATGATCAATTATTTGTGTTGTCATTGCTGGCAACTAATGTCAAATGATGTTCCTGATGTCTTGTTTTTTTATCTAAGATATTTGGTTTACTGGAAGACAGGGTTTACTGACAGAGAATGAAAATCTATGAAATAGGACTTTAACGGGTAAAACTAAGATGTTTTTCTTGAATCGGACGATCGATAATGTTTGGTGATTTGAGGTTTGGAAGGTGAAATTGTATCATGGAAAGGTGTATGTGACTGGAACCAAAACTTGTGGACATTACCGGAAGGCATGTTTCAAATTTCTGAAGAAGTTTTGCTAAGGTTTAAGAACTGGTAATGACTTTTTTATCGCGATGATCAATGGCGAGTCTACATGAAGTTGGTAACATGACACAACCCGCGTGAAAGATTTGATTGTATTTTTGGCACGATTCAAGAAAGAATTTCTTGGGAATCAGTGAAATGCTTAGTAGAGTGTTTTGAGGGTTTGACTTTGGTACAGATCGGATTTCTATGATGGGTTATGATCAACCAACGGTTGATATTGCATTGTAATTTGTTGTAATAATTTGTATATCGATCTATGATGATCTCTAATGAATTAAATTGTAAATTCAAGATGTAATTAGGGTTTTGTGGTCGACCTAGTTGAGATGGCTATTTAGGATGACACGGTTGATGTTTAGTGTGTCAGTGGTCTTAGAGAATGTTTTAAGCCATCCAAGAGAAGTGTGAGATCTTCCTAGGAGTTGTAGAGTGTTGTGTATAACTGGATCTAATCAAGAAAGCAGAGAAGTGCAAGTAACAAATCATTCTTTCACTATTGTTCCCTAATAGTTGGAACAGGTTAAATCCCTTAACCGGGTAGGTCCTAACAGGCCTTAAACATTTAAGTCCCCTAACAGGGAAGCTCTCAAAAGAGTGTTAAATCCTCTCACGAGTTGATCCTAATTGATCATCAAGCTCCTAGCCGGGTGACTCCTAATAGGTCTTCTCCTAACCGGGCGCATTATAAGCTCCTAACAGGGCTAAGCTCCTAACAAGGCGTACTTTGAAAGAGTACAAATATTTGTGGGTGCCAACTTCCTCTGTGTTATTTACCTATTTGGGTTTCCACATCAAAAACTTATGGTGTTCATGTGTGGAATGGTTTTCATGTGATGTTCTTGTTTATGTTTCATTTCATGCATTATTTCTGAGACACTAGTTATGATATTTTATCAGAAGTTTATCAGAGGTTACCAGTACTGATAAGGAGTTGTTTGAGAAATTTTTTGATCTTATTGATCTAAGGTTAATGAGTTGGTAAATGATCAAGTTTATATGATTGCTTTGGTGGTGAAATTATTTATAGATATGGTTAATGATTTGATTAATGTGTTAAGAATATCTGATAAAGAGGTTATTATATCTAATTAAAAAAGTTGAGACATTATTTAAATGGTTCAGATCTAATACAAGTTTGTTTTGGGAGTTGAAGTTTCAATTGGTCTTAATATTAATTCACCCCCACTCTTAGTATTAACCGGATCCTCATAGGATTAATAGAGAGACCTCAAAGAGATCAATCCGAACAGGTCAGGAAGAGTAAACACAACTAAAACACAAAGATATGATGGAGGAAATGCAGAACATATTGTTTTATTGCATGAGATTTGATTACATCCAACTGGTAACAACCAGGTTACAACATACCAGCTCACAGGCCTGGTAGAATAGGTCACAACCGGGACCTTGAATCTTATGATATATCTTCTATGCACAGTCTAGCTACTTGATTCTCTGATTGATTATAATTCCTTCCATTATATATATATATATATATATATATATATATATATATATATATATATATATATATATATATATATCGATCCAAAGGATCCAGTCAGACCAAAGGGATCAAAACCTGAAGAACAAGAACTAACATGCAAAATAAATAAGGTCGGCCTCCACCAAGAGATTCCTCCAAAAAATCCAAAGGATGAAACATAGATCACGTGAAAAGGTCAGCCACACACCAAGAAAAATTGGAACGAACACCCAAAGCTTCAGAATGGGTTCCAATAGATCACCAGAATAGGTCCAGGGAACCAGTAACACAGGAACAACCGGTAACAGGAAGATGTCATGGAAACCGATAGCGATATCTTGCCAGAAAATGATCCAAATGCAATGCGGTCTAGAAGAAAGAAAGATGCTGAAGTCTTCAAGTAGAATCCAACTCCACAGGGTCCGGTGAGCCAAAACTAAGACACACAGAAAGGAAAACTGAAACTACAAACAGAAAACAAAACAAAAAGGAAAATATTTTTGGTTGATGCAAGATTGCTATGAACCAAGGATTCTCCTTCATCAATGGTATGAAAAGACCTTTAGTTGGAAGGGCTTCCAATTTTATCCAATGTTTTTCCTTTTATGGGGAGGTTTGATCTGCAAGGGTTGAATAGTAAATCTAACAGTTTGTCCCAACACTTTGATAACATGTTTGATAGAATTATCGAGGAGCAATTAGCACAAAGGGATAATATACCACTCAACAATAATGAAGTGAAAGATTTCTAGATGTAATATTAGACTCGAGAGAATATGGCACACAACTTACTTTGAAGAACATCAAAGCACTACTCATGGTAAGTCATATTCCTCAAAATAATTTGACATAAAGGAAAGTATCAAACAATATAGTTATGATTTCTTCACCTGTACATATATGTTAAATACACTCATAATAAAGGCTTATCAATTATATGCGCGTGTACATTTTTACAAGAAAACTTATTTAGTTAAAAATAAAAAATGATGGGTAATTAATGTTGCTTTATTTTTGGATTTGATTGTGTAAGATTTTTGAGCATCAGCCTTTCAGATCACATTCCACAACCCATCATCAAGTTGTTAGAGAGCTAAACGAGAATCAACATTTCTTATCGCACTTTTTAGTCCATCATCTTTTCTACCTCCTTTAGCTCTCTAACATTCTAATGATGCATCACCCAATGTGATCCAAAATATTGATGCTCGTAAAACTTACACAATTAAATCCAAAAACAAAGCAATATTAATCTCATAGATTGTAAAAATTTAATGGCATTGATGAGTAATTGTCTTGCTTTTTCCTCGTTTCAAAAGTGCAAACATTTGTACATTTGAAAGTCAAAGGAACTAGTCCTCCAAGAATCTTCCTCTTATTTTAACACAGATTTGGCTAGAAAACTTTGGGATACTAGTCTCCAAAGCATCTTCATCTTCTTTTTAACACAAACATGACTAGAAAATCAAATCTCAGCAAAGTAATCAGGGATCTATTTCCATATAACATTATAACAATGGTTAATTTCTTTTCAAATTTATTTTTCTATAATTTAAAGGGAAATCCTAGAGCACCAACATTGATACATCCAACCTTTTTTTATTGATAAGAAGAGGTAAGCATATGGACAGTTTGTTAGATCTTATTTTATCATACACTGAGGACAACAACTCCTCTAAGAAAGCCTTATAGATCCTTTTCATAGTGCCATTAGATTATTTTTTTACAAACATTTTTGTACTATTTTCTTACTGAAACCTTAAAATATAATCTATTGATAGAATCAGATTCTTACTTCCTACATATTAGTTGTCTTAATGTGATCTCCATCAGTAGTTGGAGCATTGTATTATACGTTAGCCTACTTATGATCATCAATTTAGTTTTGTATGACACATTGCTTTATAAAACTCAAGTCAAATTCATCACTCACTGAGTTGCCACTATTAATAACACTGCCCAAAGTCTTGTTTTGCCAGGACATGTTTATTGTAGGGATTAACACAACTTCAGCAACAATTGAATGGACAATGATAGAACTTCTGAGAAAACCAACACTCATGAAAAAAGCCCAAAAAGAGCTAGATGATGTTGGTGTGAAGAGACGAATGTAGGAGGGAGACATAGAAAATCTTCCATATCTCCAAGCAGTAGAGAAAGACATTTTTCGATTACATCCTATAGCCCCATTCATCATTAGAAGAGCAAATGTCTCGTGAGAGTAGTGGTTTTTTGTTCTAGAGAATACCCATGTGCTTTTGAATGCATGGGCCATCAAGAGATCCTAGTGCGTGGAAAAATCTCTTAAATTTTAATCCAAATAGGTTTTTACTCTTAGGCGAAGAGGTTTCAGCTTATAGGCTCCTACCATCAAGTAGCAAAAACTACTCTGTGAAGGCCCTCGCTAGACTGGTGTGCCCTTGCTTGATTCCCTGCTAGCAGGTCGGACCTCCATTAAAAAAATTAGGAAAACTTTGAATTATTTTTTATTTATTAATTATTCTAAAATTATTGTATTTATTTCAAATAAAATTAAAAAATTATTTAGAGATTATTATTTTTATTTGAATACTAATTTTATTTAGTTAATAATTATTTTTATTTATTTTGATTTATGAAATGTTTTACTTTAATTTCAAATAAATTATTTATTATTAAATTAATCATATAATTATTTAAACATAGTATCTAGCCCCTCTTCTAATACTAATTTAATAATTATTGTTTATATTTATTTATATTTATATTAAACTTAAATATATGATATTAAAAATTACTTTTTAAATCATATTTATTATAACTATTTTTTTTATAATTTTTTGATCGATAATAATGATATTTTATTAATATAAAAAAAAAGAACTACAAAATTTAAAAAAAATTCCATGTCCATCAAAATTTGTTGGTCACCCTTCAAAACCCAACAACTACCCCTTTCACCATGCCTAGAAACCAAAACCCCCCAACCCATCATACTAATGTTTACCATCAACTTTTACATACTCACTCTAAATATATAAACCATCTTCAGCTACACAAACCTAAGCGCCTATACATCTAGAATAAAGCTATGCAATTATGCAAAATCTGGACTAAAAGTTATGCATTTAGACAATTACAAAAGGAAATTCCATTCCCTCATACCCCCTATCGGGTCGTTTACCCATAAATCCACCAAAGAGAATTCACCACCCACCGACATTTCCTCGTCCACATTCTTTGGACCTTCTGCGCCCACCACCTATTTGTCAAGCCTTTTCTTGCCTACTTTCTCCACTTCTTTCATGCACAAGAACTACACCAACAACTTCCACCCAACTGCCACCTCTGGTCTTTGTTCTCCCCGATTTTCCATCTAATGACTTACAACATTAATAAATGGGCCTCCTCTTTTTCCACTTTCATCTCCTCATCTCTATTGTCGAATCCAATTCCCGAGATGGCCCTTGCTAGCACCAAATGGAGACCATAGAGCCAATCCTCTCCCACACATTCCTTCATTACCCACTCGTTTTCATCCTTCCAACCTATCTCCAAACCCCAAGTCACAAACATGGTTACAATATCAACATTCATTCTGTATCTGTGCTCTGTCTACGTCAAGTCTTTCCCCAAGAGCATCGCCACAACCTACAAATTAAAGGTCCTTCTCCTCATACTTAAATATTGGCTTGAGTCTTTTTTTAGAGATTTTTTCAAGAAATGGCAAGTGTTGGTTGGTCGTATAAAGTGTAAGGTCGCTTCCATATTGCTCTTCAAATGTCACCTATCTCTCACATCAATGACGATGCTTTCTACTCTAGGCAAAATTTGGTCCCTTTAAATCCTCACCGCACAACAAACAGCCTATTCTTGCATTGATTAACGCCTTCAAACAGCAGCATTCATACCCTCCCAAAGATCGAGCTTGAGGTCTCGGTAATCCTTAATGGCCGCAGTTATTCTGGCTCTAAAATGGACTTTTCGTACAACGTGATAGCAACGTGCTAGGCAATCGCAATCATTTATTGTAAAATCGATGGTGTAAAATGTGTGACTAACATGTGTGTTAGTCAATTCATGCTATCATTTTGAAACCAGAATAGATGTGCTCATCCTTAAGTACATGCTCCCCTACCTCATCATTAAATGAGATTTCCCATTTGGAAAGGGCATCTGCCACCCCATTCCCTAAATGTACAACATGTATAATTTGGAAGTCATGTCACAGGAGGAAACAATTTGTTTGGCAATAGAAATATATTTATGCAAGTTCCATGCACTTAGTTCTCCATTTTTAATAGCATTAGTTATTATTAGAGAGTCTCCTTCGCGTTGGATTTTTGACAAACCCAATTGCTTGCTTGTGTTGAGAGCCTAAATTGCTGCGTGAGCTTCAGCCTCATTGTTTGTTCCATCTAGAAGTTTACTCGCTCTGAAAGCTAGTATATTGTCTTCCGAATCCCTTGTCACCCAACTAGCGCTCGATAGACCTAGGTTTCTCTTTGATGCACCATAAAAATTTAATTTGTACCAACCTTCTGGTGGTTTAAACCGTACCACCATCTTCTCCTTCCCTTATCTTAGATGAACATGAGCAAGCAAATCACTTCCTACTTTATTTCTATATTAAACCAATTTAATTTATTTTAAGACACTGATATAATTCCACACAGTATTTTTTTTAAATTGCCAGAACATTTTTATGTTTATATGAATATATATATATATATATATATATACCTAATTCAATAATTCAATTAAAAGAATGCAAGTATAATCCTTGGTTAGAAAGCATTTAGTAACAATGTGAAGAGTGGTGTAATAGAGGGAAGAAGTAATGTAGATTTTGTTTATTTCATTCTACTATGACAAACACTTTTGAAAGTTTGTGTTAATAGAAAATATTGGAATGTCTTATTCTTTTATTTAATCAAATGTGGTTAAAAAAAAATTGTTGATAGAAAATGTTGAATAGTTTCTTTTTTATATTATAAATCTTTTTTATTAAAAAATACTAAATGATTTCTTTTTCATTTAATTCTAAAATGGTATGAATCCTTTGTGTTAATAAAAAATTTTGAATAATTTCTTTCTACCTTTAAATTTGATATGGCAAGACTTTTCTATATTGATAAAAAAAAATCATTTAAATCTGATATAAAAATATCATGTTTTTCTCTCATTTAAATCTAAAAGAAAAGGAGACTTTTGTGTATTGACAAAAAAATACTCAATGACTTCTTCAATTAATACCACAAAAAAATTCTACATTGACCCAAAAAAACTGAATACCTTCTTCCTTCATTTCATTCGTGTTCACAACAATTAAGACTTTTCTTTTATGTTGGGTGAAAAATTACTATAATATTCTATCAACCTATACATAATAAATCCTTCTTATCATATTGTGTTTGGGTCATGGATAAGATTGCTTGGCTAAAAAGTAGAGGGTACCAATATCATAAATAGGGAGGTATTGATCCATAGTTGTACTAGCCAATTATTCTAATTGGTTTGTTAATGTTGAGATGAGATAGGCAAACTTACTAATAATTGTTAGTTCTATAAAATACAAGAGACCATATTCTTTTATGGATCTATCTAATGGAAATAAAAAACTATATCCTCTTTCATTTTTTTTTTCAAGGGGATAAATAACTCTCATTCAAATTCAATTTTACATTGACGATTAATATATGTTACTTAAACCCTCTATCTACCATCTAAAGTGAGGGCAACAATATCTGAAAGAGGATAAAGAAGAACCAACCTTGTCTTCTTTAAGGGATATATACATAGGCAAGTTATTACTTGATAAGAAGTCAAATTGAATTGATTTTGTATGACTAACGTATTGTATGAAGCTAACGAATATATAGAAGATATTGGTAGACCTCTATGTTTGGTTCAATATGGCTATCATTTAAAATATTATTTTTTATATGTATCATATTTAGGTTTGGCTATCATGTAAAATCTCTTTTTTTTATATGTATCACATTTAGGCTTTAGCAAAGTGATTCTTACTCCTCCCATATCTTAGGTTAGTAGCCTTTAGCCTAATATGCTAGTGAATTAGGCTCTTTCGAATGTTAGCCAAGCATTCTAACATGCATATATGATTTTTGACAAACATTTGTTGAAGAATATGTTGAAGTAACATATTGAGCCAATCAAGTAGGCAGAAAAAATATATGAGGAAATAAAATTTTGAGAGAACAATCAAGAGAGGTTGTTGAAAAGTCTTAATAAGAATATTGAGGATGCTACCAATTTGCCCAGTTCAGGAAGTCTCTCCACAACTAGGGTAAATTGAAAAGATTTTTTTATAAGAATATAAAAGACATTTGATGCTAGTGACTTATTTGAATTTAGAAATTCTCTATAATGAGGAAAAACTAAAGAGAGTGAACTTTTAATATACAAAACAACATTCAATGTCAATGACATGACCTAATTTGAGAAGACTCTTTACAGTGAATTTTTTTTGAAAAATGGACACTTTCAATATATAAAAACAATTGCACTTTCTCTTAATAATTGTTCTTGTGTTTATACTTTCTTGATACTACTATTTTTTATATCCTTCATGTTACAGATATACACTTTGTTGTCATTGATGTCAAGCAGTGTGGTTTGGATGGGTTCTGGTCTGGCCATCAACAAAGTTAGATACAGTGTTGAAGTATTTGTAGTTATTTTTTTGGACTAGAGGTCACTATGATTGATATTATGGTTTGGACATGGATAGGTTACATTGGCATTTGATATGATTTATGTTAGCATTTTTTTGATGGCAAGGACAATTGGAAGCTTGATTTTTGTGGTTCAAGTGTTGCTTGTTTTGGTCTAGACTTTTGTAATTGTGAAATGATATGATTGGTACATGTCTTGGGTTATGTTATCGGAGGTAGATGTAACATATACTGGTTCGGTGATTGTGTGTGAAGTGTTATTTTAGCATATGTTGCACATTTGGTTTGGTTTTGGTCTGGATTATGTTGTGTGTGTTTCAAATTTTGGTCTAATTGTATATCTTAAGTCAAAAATTTGCATGCACATTGCAATCTGTTAGCAGCAACCAAGAAGGAAGACTGAGAGGGGGGGTGAATCAGTCTTCATCGGAATATAAAAAATTTAGTATAACAATAGATCTGACAGATTGCAACAATGAAAAGACAAGCAAATTAATAGCACAAGACACAACACCAAGATTTTTGACGTGGAAAACCCGGTTAAGGGAAAAACCATGGTGGGAACCTACCCATAGTAAGATGATTATCTACAGTAGTATGTAAAAATATTACAATGGGGAATGCATTGCATTCAGGCACACTTCCTAGAGCTCACTGCTCAAAATATATTTGCATGGAAGGCTACAACCCTCAGGCAAGTCTCACTGACTTACAATAAGATTTGGACTACAATCCGAAAGAAGTGAACTAAAAGAATAGCATCTCCAAATGCCTAATTACAGTTTCGGTTAATCACAGTTGTCTACTCGGCAACACTAATCTTACCTCAAACTCAACATCGAATGATAAATCACTTGTTCTCACACAAATATCTCTGATAATGCAAACATAATATCGACACCAAAACTACATGACTACATCACCTATATACAATTCATCAACCTTGATAACAAGGTCGGCTAAAACCTAACCCTCAATTACAAAATTACATCATATGGTAGAAAGATTGACCACCGGACCAATATAATGATTTACATAGAATAGTATGGTCCTAATTCAAATTCCCAAATGATCACATCCACCAAAAATCATGCCAAGATCAACCGCAACACGCTACACCACCACAAATACCGTATAACACAAAAATTAATACCGGTTCATGAAAACCACCAAAAACTTGCACAATGATCAATATGAATCACCAAAACAAATAGAAAAAACTAGGAATCACTAGCAAGCACATTATAATCATCTAAAATAGTTGCACCAACACCTCTTTTCAAATCTTCATCAATCAATGTCTAGAAAGCTCAAGAACACAATCAATCAACAACTGTCACGAAGAAAGATAACTTGCAGAGCACCAAATCACAAACCATATGAAATGAAGATACACAAGACCAACCAAAACAATATCCCAAATTATTAGCACTATATCTAATCACACTGGAATATACCGAAGGAAATATCAACCTTTGCAAAATAGTGATCAACAAAACCAAACTATAAAACCGGATCATAAAATCTTTCCAATCACACCAAAATAAATCACAGGAATATGTTGACATCAATAATAATAACATATCCTAGCAACAGAAATGACCAACCACATCCAACAATCTCCAACAATCTCCCCCTTTAGCATTGATGGCAACATATGAATGTGAAAAATAGTCAATGCAAATAAAGGAGATAACACTAGCAAACTCCTCCTAAGATCAAGATAGATAAAGCAATTTTTCACATGATCTCTCTCCCCATTTGAAAGTAATGCCAAAGATATCAAATTAAATAACCAAACTTATCCTCCCCTAAAATAGACACTTGAATCTCTCTCCCCCTGAAACACGAACTACTCCAGCAAAGGAGCAGTACCAACTTATCAATTCCGATAAAAGAATAAGGATCTAAAATCCACTAGATTGGTGCAACTCAATGCATCTAGTTCTCATCAGGAGGACTGGATACCCCTAACTTGTCTCTCAAATAGACAAATGTATCTATAGGCAAAGGCTTAGTGAAAATATCAACTATTTGTTCCTTTGTAGATACATACTCCAGCTCCACCTTCTCTTCACTGGCTTTCTCTCTCAAGTAATGATATTTGATTGACACATGTTTAGTCTTTGAACATTGCACCGTATTCTTTGACATGTTGGTAGCACTGGAATTATCATGGTATATAACAATAGGCTCATCATAAATAACTCTAATATCTTTCAACATTTGCTTCATCCCAACCACCTGAGTGCAATTACTAGCAGCAACAATGTACTCAGCTTTAGCAGTAGATAAGGATATTGAATCTTGTTTCTTGCTAGCCCATGACACCAAATTCTTACCTAAAAAGAATGCTCCACCAGTAGATCTCTTATGGTCATCTACATGACCAACCCAATCTGCATCACTGTAGGCACACAACATGAAATCATCATTCCTCAGGTACCATAAACTATAATCCACAGTTCTCTTTAGATATCTGAATATCCTCTTAATAGCAGTGCCATGAATCTCCTTCAGACTATCTTGATATCTAGTAGCCATACACACAGCATGCACAATGTCAGGCCTAGTTTGAGTAAGATATAGCATTCCACCAACCATAGATCTATACAAACTTTGATTAGCTTTCGGAGATTCATCATTTTTGGATAATTTACAACCAGTCACCATAGGATTTCCAACCAATTTGGAGTCATCTAATCCAAAATTCTTCAACAATTCCTTCACATACTTAGTTTGAGATATGAATATACCTTTTCCTATTTGTCCAATCTGCAAACCTAAGAATAATTTCATCTTACCAATCATAGACTTTTCAAATTCTTTCTGTATATCACCAGCAAACTTCATGCCCAAGTCATCATCACCACCAAAGATAATATCATCAACAAAAAATTAACAATTAATATGTTACCATTTTCAATCTTGAAATACATATTACAATCAGCAGCACCTTTAGTAAATCCCAATTTCAACAAGTATTTGTCTAGTCTAGCATACCAGGCTCTAAGACCTTGCTTTAATTCATAAAGGGCTTTCTTCAACTTACATACCAAGTCTCTAGCATCCAACAATGAAAATCCATTAGGTTATTCAATGTATAATTCTTCCTCTAGATCACCATTCAAAAAGGTCGATTTGACATCCATCTGATAAACCTTGAAATATTTATAAGCAGCATAAGCAAGCAGCAGTCTAATAGCTTCAAATCTAGCAACCGAAGCAAAAGTCTCCTCACAATTAATTCCTTCTTATTGTGAATACACTTTGCAGGCCAGTCTAGCTTTATTTCTTACAACTTCACAAGCTTCATTCAATTTGTTTCTAAATACCCATTTAGTACCAATAATATTCTTATCCTTAGGTCTAAGCACAATTTCCCCAAGTATTATTCTTTTCAATCTGATCTAGTTCTTCTTCCATGGCTCTCATCTAGTTTTCATCTTAAGAGGCTTCAACAACATCTTTAGGTTCAATTTTAGAAATGAAACATATTGTTACACACTATGTTCCATTGAGAGGGGGGGTGAATCAGTGGTTTCCAAAACTCTTTAACCTTTTAATCCAAAGAATGAGTACTGGTTAGCAATGCAAACACTAAGTAAACCTATCAGTGAGATAAAGAAAGACATCACAATGCAACCACACAAAGGAACATCACATGACACCGATGAATATGAGGAAAACTCAAGATGGGAAAAACCTCAGTGAGAAAATTTGTTGGAGACTACTGCTCCAATCTAGCCTCACAATGAAACACTCGGTTACAACATTTAGGGCACCATCCCAAGGAGTACCACTCCTACTTTAGGGAACCAACCCAAGGAACACCAACCCCTGATTTTAGGGCACCAACCCAAGGAGCACCAACCCCTGCATTGAGCTCCAACTCAGTGACAATAATACATTATATCAAAATAAAATAATAGTTGAATCCTGGTTACAAATGAGTTATGTAACCTCTGCATGTAATCTCTCTCTATCGGTTTCTCACCTACTTAGCTTTGTCGGTAGTATTCCTTGTCTTCCACTCTACCACCTCTCTACCGGTTCACACTCCACTACCTTACCAGTTCACTTCTATCTCCTGTCACACATCCTCCTCCTTGTTCAATCTCCACTTACTCTCTTCCTCTCTCTTCTTAGCTTCATGTTGGTGCCTTGTCAGTTCAGGCTCTACCAGTTGTCTGTCTTTACACCTGGTTATTGGTTACTTTCTCAATACCAATTCAACCCTACTTTGTCCTTCACCTTGCTAGATCTCCTTCAACACTCTCTCTGCATGCTTCACTCTTCTTTGTCTGCTTCTTACCAATACAAATTGTACCAGTTTATACTATTGTTAAACTCTATAATAGTTTACTAGTTGCCTTGGCCTTACAAGTTAAACCATTTTCAATCCTATTACCTGTTTCACCTCCAAGTGCTCAGTTGTCTCACTCTCATAGTTAGATCGACTCTTTTAATTCAACTAGCATCACACCTTCTGGTAGCATCAATCACGCTCCATCTTTGGTTCGCATACTTATATTTGAGCTCTCCTACCAAAACACAACTTCAAACTATTGGCATGCTAGGGTTTCTTCCACTAATCACGAGGAGTATCAGATCCAATCAGATCTCGTTTGGCATGAAGATAAACAACCTCCAAGCAATCAGGAATCACCTACCATCTCCTTTTTCTTCCAAGGTACATTTTATGTGCTTAGCAAACACGGACAGTCCATCAGCAAGGCACTTGGTCAATCACCATAAATGGTTCAACAAATTGCATCACCAACCTCGTTCTCCACCTGGACATTCTGCATCGATCGATGTATCCCATCGATCACCTATGTTTGACCTTCCTCAAGCCGCACACCTCTACAACACATCCCATGATTTACAAGGTCTACATTTAATGTTGACCGACTCTATAACTAACTCATCAGTGCACACTTCATCTATCGTTGTATGCATGTCTTCCACCTTGACTCCATGTGGTACCTTTGTCAACATCCACCTTAGCTCACTAAGTCAGTCTGACGGTCACTGACAAATTACACACAACTGGTGTGTGCTTCATACCATTGGTCCCTCTTTGCCTACCGGTTCTATAACCCTTCTCATATATCTTTCGTATATTTTTCCTTACCGGTTAACCTTCTTTCCTTCACCTTCCTTGTGTCGGTGGATCATGTCAGGCCGGTCATCACACATATCGATTCTTAGTAGCTATCTAGGGTGACTCACCATGTGCTTCTTCAACTAACTGAGAGCACTTCACTTTTGCCTCTCAGTACACTTTGTTGCATGTCGGTATCCTTGTTTACCAGTTGGGACTCTACATCTTCCTTCATGTTGGTAACATGCATGATAACATCATGCAAGCAGTCTTCAACTGTCATTGCACCAACCTTCATCTTCATTCTAGTTGCACTCTATGTCTACAGCTAAACCTTTCCTTCTTCTTCATTTGATAGGTTCTCCTCTTAGCCGGTTTGTCAAAGTGACAAACTCATCACTCCTTGTTTGTTCTGGTAGTTCACCTGCTTACTCTTCTGATCAGGTGCACATCTTTGATCTCACATGTTGGAGGCTCACACATATCATCCGGTTGGTTGAGGTGGATACATAGTGGCTCACAATCTGCCAATCATCGGTGGGAGAGGATCTATGTCATCTACTGGCCAATGGTGTGACTTCCTTGTTATTGGGTGGATGCAACTACCTTACAATCCTCACGATGCATTCTTCCTTCAATTTTCTCTTCTTCTAGGGATAGCATCATTTACCAGTGGGAGTCGTGCTAGATTGTATCATACTAACATACCAGTGGCTTTTTCACTCTGTAGTCTTATCGGTCATCATCTTACCAATTAGTACCAACATTTATACTAACATGTTCATCCACTTGTTCACTAGATACCGGTGACTCTATCTTGCATACCGTTTGGCCTCAACTGCACATACTGACGGTTTACATCCAAGACAATAATACTAGTTGACATCAATGACAATATTGCACATACATCTCCCATATCGATTGACATCAATGACAACACAATGCCAACAATCTCCCTATTTGGCATTGATGTCAACACATGTAGTATCTAGTATATGGGTTTCTTTCTCCCCCTTTGACAATAATGGCAAAGGGCACCGGTATCCAGTATACTACAGGCATTATTTCTTCCTCTTCCTACTAGTTGCTTCTCCATTTTTTACCAATATGCTTTGCATCATCTCAAACAGCAACACTTGAGATGGAGGGTTCAGACACCAATTGACTCCAATCTTATATACCAGACTGATACCAATTGTAGAAGCACCCAATGGTTGAGAGATGTGTTAGTGACTACTACTTACCTGTCAGTCAGACTGTATCTCCTCCATCTGATACCAATTGTTGATGTAGGTATATATACCAATTGGTGCAAATATGATACCAATGGTTCAATGTTAATTTGTTGGGGGTGGATCTGACACCAATATGTTAGCATCAATCAGGTACCAATCTGATAAATTCTCCCCTTGTACAGGTAACTCTCCCTCTTTGTGCTCACAACCAGTTAAGTGAGCCCTTTTCTTTTCCTTTGCAAGTTGTTCTACCTATAAACCACACTCCACTTCATGTCATGCAGTGGCCCAATGATAGATGAGCACATCATTTTCTTGTTCTACTATACTTTCAAGCAACCTAATTGTGACTTTGATAGATAGACAAATCGAATAGGCACCTTCCCAAAGTCACTAACATACTGGTACGGTCAACCAACTACCTAATCTACCACTGTGTTTGGTAAGCCTGATACTAATTAGAGGATATAGTTTTGAACTTCCCCTAAACCATAGATCTCTAGTCTTCTTAGCATGGCAGGTCCTAATCCAGTGCTTCAATCTACACCTTGTACCAGTAGAGATGAGCATTTGTGAAATATAGATGATCTACCACTTCCATGATGTCCATCACAATCTTATGACATCCTCATCCATGACCACAATACCATCCTATATCAGCATCATGTCACCTATCCAATTGGTTGACTCATTAGGATATGTGCACATGAGATCAATTACCGGTTCAAGACATTGCAAGACAATGCTTCTCCAATATTGCCCAAGGAAAATTTATTCTTTCCAAGCCACTGGAACTACTGCAATGCTACTAGAATGCATTACAAAACATATTCTTTGATACCGATAATTATCCATACTGGCAACATACTGCACATGTTGGTTTACTGTACCAGTCCAATAACTTTGTAAGTAAACTTTGTCCTCTGAAACTCCTTCTAGTGTCACATCCCACTTTGACACTTGCAGTGATGATTCATCTCACCCATGTGAATGTGTAGCCAAGATATTAATAGCATGCACTCTTTCGACTCAAATTCTCCCTCATGTCGGTAACTGCCCGTCCTTAATATTTGTCCTTCTCAACATCGGGGGCGAATGATATGATCAACATGTAGCTCCCTCTAAGGATCTACAGCTCCTTTAAACTTAAGGAGATATCACATGTGTATTGAATGCACAGTGTTGATACATGGTCATGTTCTCATCCTTCTTCCTCCATACCTGCTTGGACTCCCTCCTCTTCTCATTTGTAGCCATTAGAGCAAGTCTCATGTTCTTCTACTGATAGGTCTTTGCTTTACCAGGTTTTGCAGTATGACTGGATACATTTCCATAGAAGCATATTGCATTCAGCCCAACTTAATGATTGGAATACCTTCTATCAGACCCATTTGATCTTCTTCTTAGGGTCATGCCTAGCCAGCTACCGATTTCAACTGACTTCTTAATCTTGCAGGGGCGTTTCTCCTTTGGACTTGGCAGTTATGTCGGTTACCATGTGCATGAAACATCTTCTTCCTATACTCATTACTTCTATGGCTAAATCCATTGCAGGTATAACATATATGTTTTATATTCCTTGAAGAAGTAAATGGACTCTGGTTAGCATAACTAGGAGTGAGCTTATGCTTGTTTCTAAATTTTGATGTTCTGTACCCAAATGCATTACATCTTTTACAAACTGAATTGTTATTCCTAGGAATAACACCTTTTCTATTCCTAAACATCATTTTGCATTCCGCTGCCCTATGGTCATATCCTTTACAAGAAAAATAGTAACCGAAGAATGGAGACTTATTACTTACAAATTCATTCTGCCAAACATGAGGTGATATGACTAGTTTGGCTTCTTCACCTCTACTTCTACAGGGTGCAACATCTCTTTGTCTTCCACCGGTGGGGGATATTTTAGGCTTCCTTCTTGTATTCTTGTTTCAGGTGAACCTATCTTCTCTCAGCCTTCTTTTTCCTTTAGGATCTGCATTATTTCTTCTTGTTGCACCCGTCTTCATCTTTAGCCTTATGTCCTGACCGGTTGTAGTTAGGTCAACCTTCTTTCTTGGTGCACTTCTGATAGTGAAGGTCTGACTCTTGTTATCTCTACTAGAGGAGACAAACTAAATGTCTTTGTGGGAGACATCCTTGTTGGTTGAGCATTCACCGATATCATATCCTTGGAGTATTTTTGTTTACTCAATAATTTTTTCAAGGCCTCAATGATACTATCATACCGGGTCCTTACCTTGAGCTCATCTTGACACTTCTCAAGGTATTTCTTGATGCTCTTTGTTTCTCCTTTTAGGTCTTGACATTCTTTGTCCTTTGTCTCCACTTCTAGCTGCAGCTCCTCACATATTTTCTCCTTGGCATCCAAGACTGATTTCAAGTCATTAGCCATACCTTTAGCCTCTTCAAGTTGAGTTGTCAACAAGCTAATGTTTTTGTTTGATTGCTCAAGACATATTCTCAACTTACTGCATTCATCATGAACTGATTTTTTATAATTCTTAAATTTATTTCTAACATTTTGCAGCTCTTCTAGTGCACTTACCAATTGACGTAGTCAAGGCAGGGAGATCCAATGAAGGATAGCCCAACCTTGCAACTTAAAACATAAACCATGCATAACATACTAGTAACCAATAACAAGCTACTAGAAATAGTAAAAAGAACAACCAGTAACAAGATGCAACACATAATCGGTAAACAATCTGAATGATTCTAATTATAAAATGAATAATTATACATCCCACATGTTGGATCATAGTCTAGGATATAAACAATGTTTACAATACAATTACAATATCCGCAGATCATCCTCATAACAAATCAGCTTTTGGTAATAGTCTACCAGTTCTATCCTAATTCGGATCTCAGCCTTCCAGCCTTAGTCCAACCAGATCATAATCCTGATGGTTCTACATCTTCGCTCAATCTTAATGTTTTGTCTTCAATCTTCTAACTTCTCTTTGTTTCTTTAAATGATTCACAAGCTTCTATTTATACCATCTACAAATAATTACAACTCAAAGAAGTCATCCCAAAGACCAACCAGTTCATGAAACGTGCAACAATAACATGTTGACTCAAATCACTAAGAACAATCTCCAAATTATAAAATGATGCACATGCCTCTAAGAATATCAGCCAAGGCCCAAAGAAACACCTCAAATGATCCACAAGTTACGAAGATCAACTGCAACCCGAAACCATCTTTTCTCAACATATATCCAGGATAACCAATAATAACACATCAACCGGGAAAATACCAGAATCCACATCTTATTAGAAACAAAGCCAAAAGCTATGAAACTCAAACATGATAAAGACCATGATCACAAGGGAATAAACCCAAAACCACAATGCTAAACACTCCAACATGAATAAATGCCAAGCTCTCAAGCAATTACAGTAAAATTGCCCAACTGGTAAGAACTAGACCGGTGCTCTTGCATCACTAGTTCACATTCAAGATCAACTTCGGCTTCATCTTCACTATCACTCCCAAACACATCTTTTTGAGGAGATTCATCTATATTGTCACCTTATGATGTGTTCTCCTCACATTTTGTCTCTTGAGCCATGAAAAGGTGGGATCCTTCTTCATCATTTCTACTCTAACAACTGGCTAATCTATCTTCATCATATGCACATGTTTATTTCATTGATCTTCTTGCTTCCATAAACTAGTTTTGCAGTGCTAGGTTCATTGACATAAAGCTTCTTCAACCTATCCCACAAACTCTTTGTCGATTTGCATCTTTCTACCTATGAGGAAACATCATCTAAGAGCCCATAGAGTATAGCCTTGATTACTTCATCATTACATTGGTATCTTCTTTCTGCTTCTAAATCAGTGGGAGGATTGACATGGCTAGGGAGATAATTTACAACATACATCCAGACATCATACCCTAATGAGGACAGGTAGACTTCAATTCTATAATACCAAATGGAATAGTTAAACCCATTAAACATCAGAGCATATATTGACTCAAAACAACCCATTGTGTCCTTATACCAGAATCTACCCAAGCTAGAGAAAACTTATCAACTGGGAACCTAGGCTCTGATACCAATTTTTGGACACAATGTTCCACTAAGAGGGGGGGTGAATCAGTGGTTTCCAAAACTCTTTAACCTTTTAATACTAAGAGTGAGTATCAGTTAGCAATGCAAACACTAAGTAAACCTATCGATGAGATAAAGAAACACATCACAATGCAACCACATAAAGGCACATCACATGACACTGGAAAATACAAGGAAAAGCCAAGATGGGATGAACCTCGGTGAGAAAAGTTGTTGGAGACTATTTCTCCAATCTAGCCTCACAATGAAACACTCGGTTACAACATTTAGGGAACCAACCCAAGGAGTACCACTCCTGCTTTAGGGCACCAAACCAAGGAGCACTAACCCCTGATTTTAGGGCACCAACCGCTGCATCGAGCTCCAACTCAGTGACAACAATACATTATATCTAAACAAAATAAAATTCAAATCCTAGTTACAAATGAGTTATGTAACCTCTACATGTAAACTCTCTCTACCAGTTTCTCACCTACTCAGCTTTGTTGATAGTATTCTCTGTCTTCCAATCTACTACCTCTCTTTCATTTCACACTCCACTACCTTACTGGTTCACTTCTATCTCCAGTCACACTATCTCCTCCTTTTCTGACCTCTGCTTACTATCTTCCTCTCTCTTCTTAGCTTTATGTTGTTGCCTTGCCGGTTTAGGCTCTAACGGTTGTCTTTCTTTGCACCTAGTTATCAATGACTTCCTCAGTACCAGTTCAACCCTGCTTTTCCCTTCACTTTGCTAGATCTCCTTCAACACTCTCTCTGCATGCTTCACTCTTCTCTGCCTGCTTCTTACCAGTGCAGACTCTATTGGTTTATACTACTATTAAACTCTATAACAATTTACCAGTTTCCTTGGCCTTACAAATTAAACCACTTTCAATCCTCTTATCGGTTGCACCTCCAAATGCTCAGTTATTTCACTCTCATGGTTAGATCGACTCTTTTCATTCAACTAGCACCACCCCTTGTGGCAACATCAATCACACTCCATCTTTGGTTTGCATACTTATATTTGAGCTCTCCTACCAAAATGCAACTTCAAACTATTGGTGGGCTAGGGTTTCTTCCACTGATCATGAGGAGTGTCAAATCTATTCAAATCTCATTCGGCATGAATATAAACAACCTGCAAGCAATCAGACATCACCTACCATATCTTCTTTCTTTCAATGCACGTTTGCTATGCTTAGCAAACATGGAGAGTCCATCAGCAAGGCACTTCATCAATCACCATAAATGGGTCAGTAGATTGCATCACCAACCTCATTCTCCACCTGGACATTTTGCATCGATCGATGTATCCCATTGATCACCTCTATTTGACCTTCCTTGAACTACACACCTTTACAACACATCCCATGATTTACGGGGTCTACATTTAATGTCGACCAACTCTATAACTACCTCATCGATGTACACTCCATCTACCATTGCATGCATTTTTGCCACCTTGTCTCCATGTGGCACCTTTATCGGCATCCACCTTAGCTCACTAAGTCGGTCTGACTTGGTCACTGACAAATTACACAAAACCGGTGTGTGCTTCATACCACTAGTCCCTCTTTGCCTACCTGTTCTCTACCCTGCTCATATATCTTTCCTTACCGGTTAACCTTCTTGCATTCACCTTTCTTGTGTTGGTGGATTATGTGAGCCCAATCATCACACGTGTCAGTTCTTAGCAGCTATCTAGGGTGACTCACCATGTGCTTCGTCAACTGACTGAGAGCACTTCACTTTTGTCTCTCAGTACACTTTGTTGCATGTCGGTATCCTTGTTTACTAGTTCGGACTCTACATTTGCCTTCATGTTAGTAACATGCATGATAACATCATGCAAGTAGTCTTCAACTATCATTGCACCAAACTACATCTTCATTCTCTTTGCACTCTATGTCTACACCTAAACCTTTCCTTCTTCATCTGACAGGTTCTCCTCTTAGCTGGTTTGTCGAAGTGACAAACTCATCACTCCTTGTTTGTTCTGGTAGCTCACCTGCTTATTTATCAAGTGCACATCTTTGATCTCACATGTTGGAGGCTCATACATATTATCTGGTCAGTTGAGTTGGATACAAGTGACTCACAATCTACTAATCACTGGTGGGAGAGGATCTATGTCATATGTTGGCCAATGGTGTGACTTCTTTTTTTATTGAGAAAATGCAACTGCCTTACAATCCTTAGGCAACATTCTTCCTTCAATCTTCTCTTCTTCTATGGATAGCATCATTTATCAGTGGGAGTCTTGCTAAATTGTATCTTACTAACATACAAGTGGCATGTTCACTTTGTAGTCTTATCAATCATCATCTTACCAATTAGTACCAACATGTATACTAACATGTTCGCCCACTTGTTCACTGGATATCAGTTTCTTCATACCCATTCATCAACTTGTATACCGGTGACTCTAGCTTGCATACCGGTTGGCCTCAACTGCACATACGGTCGGTTGACATCGAAGATAGTAATACCAGTTGACATCTGTAGACATCTAAAAATGGTCATCGCTTGCGTAGTCATACTTTAACATTTGCGCATTGCCTTATTTTAGGGTTTTTGCGTTGCATTAACATTTCTTCTATGTTGCGCACTTGGTCTTTATCATTTGCGAGCATCGAGTCCTTCTTCTGCATTCCTCACTTTTATCACTTTCGAATTAGGTCTTGTCAATAGCAATCTTCAGTCATGATTTTGGTCGATCTTATCCTATCGCATCAATGTGCATGCTCATTTATCATCATTTTGGACATCGTCAATCCTAATCGATGATGGAATTAGGGTTTTTTCCTCTTGTCAATCTTGTCACCTTGTGATCGATTCATCATCGATCCTTGTCCTTGTCAATTTTTGTCATCTTGCGATCAATTTGTAAACGATCCTCGTCCTTGTCAATCTTGTCACCTTGCGATCGATTCATCATGGATCCTTGTCCTCTTGTCAATCTTGTCATTTTGCGATCGATTCATCATCGATCCTCATCCTTGTCAATCTTGTCATTTTGCAATCGATTCATCATCGATCCTTGTCCTGATCAATCTTGTCATTTTGCAATCAATTCGTCATCGATCATTGTCCTTTTCAATCGTGTCAATTTGGATCAATTAGTCATTGTTCCTCATCAATTGTCGCCTATCAATTTGATCTCTTTGTCAACCTTGGTCAATTTGTCAACCAATCTCAATCATTTATCAGCATTGGTCCTTTGTCAATCAAAATCATGATCGAATCGACATTAATTTCTTGTTGTCTTGACCTAATTCCTTGTCCTCTTATTTCTAGGGTTTTATGATTTGATTGTTAAATCCTTTTCTTATTCTTGGTGGGTTAAATAAATCTATTTATTTAGTCCTAGGTCTTTTCATGAATTAATTAATGGATGAAAACCTATTAATTAATTCACCTAATTTCTATTTCATCTTTTTCCTCAATTTTCCAATTTAGTGATTTCTCCTAATTCCTAATTTTCTATTTCTCCTATTTTCTTCAATTTTTCTAATATTTCCCCTAATTTCATGAGAATGGCATTTCAATTTTGTTAATTTTGTCATAATTTGTCAATCAATCAATCTTGCATGTCAATTTTGTCATAATTTGTCAATCAATCAATCTTGCATAGAAAATGTCAATTTTGTCATAATTTGTCATATTTTTCATTCTTGATTTGAAATTTCCTTTCAAATCTCTTCATGCTAATCTTGTCATCTCTCCAATTTGTCTATAAATTGGATGATTTTCTTCAATCAATCAATCACATTTTCGAGTAACCTTATGCTACAAATTTCATCAATAACTTGCTTTCCACTTGCAAATGCACTTTGTAGGTGAGAACAACATCAAATTGGAAGGTGAAAGAAGAACAATGGAGGAACAATGAAGGAGATATAGGCTTTGGTTTTCTTTTTATTGTAGTATTTCATCTCCATGCCTTTATTGATTGTAATTAGGATTTGTTATCATTGCAATCTAGTTTTTTGTGATCGAGCTAGTTTAATGTCTATTGCTTTGATAATTTCCAAATTCTTGATCTACATTTTTTGGTGAACCCGATGTGAACTAACCCCCTAACCATGTTTTTGAGTGCTTTTGAGGTGATTTGTAGGTGAAAAATCAAGAAATAGGGTGACTCAGAGCTTTTTGGACACTTTTGTGCCTATGTCAAAGCATTCTACGCTTGTGTCAGGGCATCCTGCACCTATGTCAGAGTGATCTGCGCCTGTGTCAAAGAGATCTACACCTATGGCAGGGCATTTTGCGCCTGTGTCAAGGCATTTTGTGCCTATGTTGAGACATTATGTGCCTATGTAAGGCCAGAAACAGAGGTGAAACTAGTGTTTTTACTTGCAAATTACTTTGTTTTCATTCTGTTCTTATGTTCTGGTTTTTCTTTGGTACTGATTCTCTATGCAGCACCTTGGTGTTACGTGTGACAAAGACATGAAAATGAAACTACTAACAAATCTTATGCAGGACACGGTCAAAGACTTTTATTAAAACATCTTGCATGTGATTTTTAAAGTAGTTGCACATTTAATTTCTTAAAGGTTAATGAACACCATGCATGCTTTGTTTGCTTTTAGTTTGATTGCATGTTTTAACCCTTAGAATTGGGCCTGCCTCCCGATTTGCCTAGCACTTCGCATAGACATTGGTGAGAGGGAATGACCCAAAGTGGTGATGGGCTAAAGCCAAGCTCTTCCGAACCACTCTAAATAATTGTGGATGCAATGAAAGTTGTAGACAACGGGTGCTGGAATGGTATTGCGATGATTTATTCACCGGATCAATACCCACCTGAACAGAAGCCCTTACTAGAATCTCTTGTTTTTAGAGGCCAAAATCCTTCTATCTATTGGCTCAGGTGTTGTGATACGTGCATGCCGAAGACACCTCTCATGTACTCCTTAGTTAGAGATAGCAAGTTCTTGGGAAGTGATGCCCCTTGAACTCAAAGCTTGGTATGCCCGAGAAGTGAGTGCACTGTAAGGGGGAGCCAGTGCTACCAAGCATCTAGCTATCTGACTAAGTGTTGTATTTCATTAGAGGATTCAATAGATATTGTCCTTTCCAACCATAGGATTTGTTGTAAATGTGCTTGATTGTCTTGAGTCAAAGTCAAACAAACATTTGTCTTCCGTAGTTGTCAAAGATTAAATTAAAAACAAACTTTCAAAAGTGCTCATAATCAACTTGGATTTTCAAAATCAACAACCTTCAACTATAAACACAATCCGAACAAAAGTCCAAATTTGTCCAAGTATTCATCCAACATTTGAACATGGCTTGTCAAAACATTTAATTTCTTTGTTTCAAAACTCATGTCACTTTAGGCTAGGTTTTACATAGTCCCACTTAGGTCCTAAAGCATATTGTCATCTCCCTTCATTTTAGTCCTTTTCATTGCAAGCGTCCTCATTTTGCACTTAGGTCCAAGATCATTTTCCCTAAGTTTGTATTTCATTGGCATATCCAAGCGATATTTCCATTTAGGTGACATTCCTGCATTATCCTTGTCATGCTAAAATTAGGTCTTGCCTAGGTTGCATTTTGCATATTCCAAGTCATTGGTCTTCGCATATCCTTGTCATTGTATTGTCATCTTGTCTTGGCTTCATCTTGTCATATCATATCCTTAGATCATTTTCATGTCATATCCTAAGTCATTGTCATAATCATTGCCTTCTTGCATTTAGTCTCAAAAATTTGATTTGTCAAACTTGGAAAATCAAAACTTTGGATAATACCCTAAGTTGTTGTTAGGGAGTCTTGACCTTGTCTAAAATTTGTCCTCTCATTAATATCATTTTTGTCAAACCTAGCTTAGTATCCAAGCATATAGGTGAGACATTGTCAATTTGTCCTATTGTCATTTGGTCCTTTGTCCTTTAAGGTCTTGGCTTCATTTCAACTTCCTAAGGTTGAGTCTTTAGGTTTGCATTTCAAAAAGTTTGTCCAAATCTTGGAAAACAACAAAAACATAGGTTTCATTCTTGCCATAGATTGCATTTTCATCTATTTAAGTTGCATTTAGTTGCATATCATACATCATCCTTTTAAAATCAAAAAAATCCCAAAAAAATATTGCATTTGCATAGTGACATGCCTGTTGAAACAAGGTCAAAATCTAAGAAGATGTGCGAACCAACATATCAACCCATTGACAATGTATCAAACTCACAGTTTCAACCTAGTCAATCATTACAAATTGAAGGTTTTTCAAACACATAATTACCACCATATGGAATGGTTCAACTTGGACCACCTCTATTATATGAGCCATTGTTTGTACCCATGAAACCGGGATATGGGAGTGTTCCACCAACACCAAGAGAAAATGCACCTTTCGACTGGAATCAACCGAACCTACAACATGAAATTCAAACATTACATGAGGAACAAACTCTTTCACAAGGATTTGGTTCAGATCAAGGCATTCAACAAGAAATAAATCCAAATGTTTTATCAGATTCTGATGCTTCCGATGATGTTGATATGTTCCTTAAAGATCCGAAGTTGACAAAAAAGATGGATAAATTCTTGAACAAGGTCTTTAAGATGTTCCCACAAAAATATCTTGACATGATGAGTAATGTGACCTCCTCAAGTGAGCAAATTAATGTGCAAAAACAACAAGGCGGTGAGTTGTTAAGTTTCTCTCCACATCCAAATGAAAAAAATGTGCAACAAGAAACTCAACACACCTTGATGAGTAAACGTGCTTCAAAAACATTGACAGTGACTATTCCTCAAAAGTCATCATTTGAAACAATAAACAATCCGTTATTTAATACAACACCTTTAACACAAGATCAAATGAGGGCCACACAAATATTGACAGCTATCTCTCAACAAGAAATGATTCCTTGAATAATTACAAGTGGATCAAAATCTAAGATGCAAGAAAGCTTTACGACTGGAATGCCTGATCTTACCAATGTCCAAAACAATTCCACAATGCAGCAAAGTTCCTATGTCCCATTAAGTTCAATATATTTGCCAAATACTCAAGTACCTATTACGCAAAATATTGTGATAGATCCTTCGATAATGGCAACACAAAGAGCCACAAATAGTGGTTTGCACCAACAACAAGTGTTACAAAAATTGAGTAATACACAAAAGGCACAATCGAATGTGCAAACAAGCAATGCACAACAACAACAATATCGCATTCAACAACATGTTGCGGTGTCTTCTGCACCATTACAAGTTAATTAAAACTTGCAACCACCACAGTGGATTTGTCAAACAACACAGCAAGTAAATGTGAGTGCCATACCCCATCTCAAGGAGAAACAACAAAAACCTCCCAAACAAAGTTTTTTGCCAATGATGGGATTTACATCAAGACAACAACAATTGGCACAAAGTCAGCAAATTCTAATTCGTCAGCATCAACAACAACATGTGCCTCAATATGTGCCAAGACAAACAAATTATCATACTTCACAACCACAATTAATGTTCGTGCAATATCAACAAGACCCTCAATTGCAATATCAACCAAGGCTACCAATCAGGATTCCACCACAAGAAGCATAGCAATAGGGTCAATGTCAAGGCATGGCACAACCACAGCAACAAAAGTTGTATCAAGAACTTTATATGCTAGAGACACCAAAGACAGAAATTTCTGAGCATCAACAGCCAATGGAGAGCAAGATGTATCAGCAAAGAGTACACCCAAGAGTGAATGATGAACTTCCAAAATCTTTGATACCTGACACATTTGCACAACAGCTTGAGAAGTTGCAACGACAAGTTGACGCATTGGAAACCAAAGGAACAAATAAATTGTACACAGATCAAGATTTATGTCCTAATCCATTTGACAAGAGCTTGTACATCCCTCCCTTCCCTAATCATTTTGAGGCACCTAATTTTGAGAAATATAAAGGGAATGGCAATCCAAAAGACCATATTTGAGCATTTTTCGTAGCATGTACTGAAGTGAGTTATGAGGAAACATATTTAATGCACTTATTCACATGAAGTCTCACAAGACAAGCCATGGATTGGTATTTGCATATGCCAAGGAATATAAAGACTTGGTTGGAATTGGCTCAAAAGTTTATATCCCACTTCGCATTCAACATTGACAGTGAAGTGACTATGTCAGATTTATGCAACAGCAAGCAAAAGCAAGGTGAACCATTAGTGACTTTCTTGCAATGATGGTGAAGCTTGTATAGTCATTCTTTGCTAGCTATACCTGAAGAACAACAAGTGAACTTATTTATTCAAAATTTGGTCCCAGAAATGATGTATGAACTCAAACTGAAAAGTCCTAGTACCATTGAGAAACTCATTAAGAAAGGGATGAACATTGAAACTGCTCTTGTAGCTAAGGGAATCATTAAGCTCAACAAAGACAGTGACAACACAAACAATTCAGGGGACAGAAATAGATTTTGGTACAAAAACAAGAATGACACTAATGATGGAGTTGTTGATGCAAGAGCAGTGAATGCAAATCAACCCATGTTCACAATAAATAAATTGAGTGCTCCTAATATGTCGGTTATGGAACAAAATCAAACATTAGCAAGCAATGTTACTCAACAGCCGCAATACCAACAATATAATCAACAACAAGGTCAGCAACAAAACTAGCAATGAAAACCTTTTCGATCAAGGGATGGGCCTCCTTGATAGTTTACACCATTGGGAGAGCCTATTGAGTCAGTAATGAAAAATTAATACAAGAAAAGTTTATCAAGTTACCAGATATCAAGGCAGAACCATTGGTAAAGCCGCATTGGTGGAATGATAATGCATATTGTGAATACCATCGATCAAAAGGACATAAAACCACATCATGTTTTCAATTGAAACATATGATTCAAGACTTGTTAGATCAAGGAGTAATTGAGGTAGACCCACCCAACACGACCTCTAACACTGATCATACAATTTTTAAAACTCCTTTGCTTGATCATGATAAGGGTAAAGCATCTTCTTCAAACTCTACCCAAACAACAAATCTTAATTATGCAAATACTGGTTATAACAATGTCATCAATTGTTTTTGAGCATCAAATGAGTATGTTTCCACCATAAGAATAAAGGGACAAGATCCTTCTTGTGCAGTCACCACTCATCGATCCAAAATAGTCCTGAAAGGAGCTCCTACAATTCCTCCCAAATCAACTCCTACGAGTCAGTATAATCTCCTAGATCATCTGGGGAAGACACCTGCACAAATATCAATTCTTGAGTTGTTGAAAATGTCCCCTATGTTTCGCGTAATCCTAGATAAAGCTTTAACTGAGTCCACTATCCCGACAGACATTGATGTTGACCAGTTTCAAGCCCGAATTGGACATCTAGCTATTTCCCAACACGTCACCTTTTCTGATAATGATATTTCTCTTGATAAGCTCCCTCATAATGATCCTTTACATCTTGAGGTCTTTGTCCATAATTGCAAGATCTGACGAGTCTTGATAGATGGCGGAGCAAGTCTTAACATCTGTACCCTGAGAGTGGTCATTGGTCTTGGTTATATAGAAAATGACATTGATTCTTCTAGAAGAATAACAATCAAAGCATATGATGATGCTGAGTGTCCATCTAAAGGGGTAATTTCATTGCCTATCAGAGTTGGTCCAGTGACAGAAAACACTTTCCTGTAGGTCCTAGACCTTGATCTCCCTTACAATATGATTCTTGGCCATCCGTGGATCCATGCAATGAAAGTAGTTCCATCTACTTATCATCAGTGTTTAAAATACCCTTACAATGGGACTAAGATAACAATTCCAGGAGATCGTAATCCATTTCAATTTTGTGCTAATCTAAAGGATTCCTTGAAGCAACAAGTCCCAGTTAATAGGGAGGCCCACTCACATAATTATGTGGATCCCAATGAATTGTTAAATGTTGTCAAAGGAAAATTGAAGATACAAGACCAAGGATGCGGAGAGTATTCAATGGCTCAAACATTCCTCATTGGGAATTTACCAATATCTCCAAAATCACATGGCAAACCACATTTGTTGCAAAAGGAACCTAAGATAGTCATTCAATATTAGCCCCCCACTACATTTACAAGATGGGGTGAACCTGACAAAGAAACTTTGGATGATGATGTCATAGATTGACTTTATAAGGATCCAACTGAGACACCACCTGTCAAGTTGCCAGTGGAGAGATATGGAAAAGGGTTTACTATGCTGCAGAAAAAGGGATATGATGGCTACAGTGGTTTGGGCCCTGAAAAGAAAGGAAGACTAGAACCTATTATACCCAAGATGCGACATCCAACTTTAGGATTAGGTTTTGTATCATTGCGAATTGGAACCTCATCTACCAAAGTGACCACATGTGGAAAAAGGTGTGACTCTGATGATGAAACAACACCTGAGGATATCCAACCCGAAACTAATTCCAATGAATGGGAATGGAGTTCCTTTTCTTCTAGTTCCTATGCCCTCAAAGATATTTTCCTTGACCCTGATGATTTGCCCATGGAAGACAAACATGAAATAACTCCCCCTCCCAAAACATGTCCTAATGCTTGGATAGAGTCATTCTGGGACCCAAGCTCTAAATCAAATATGAGCAGTTCAGACAGTGATACCACAGACGTTTACATCTTTACCATCTTAGCCCTCTCTCTCCTTAAAACCGATGATGACATGCCCCTTGTCTATCCACAACTTATCCAACAGGACCAACAAGAACCACTCAAATTGGATTGTTTTCAAAATGACGAAGCAAATGTAGAATTCCTTGGACTACGGGAAGGCATACCACAAGGTGATCATAAGGCAGGGTTTGCTATTGATTTAGATTCTATGGTATATTTTGGGGAGTCAACTCCATCTTCTAGTCATAAAAATGAAAAAGAAAAAGTAAAAAATCAAAAGAATAGGTCTTTGAGTGAAAACCGTAAGGCACTCTCTGATCATGAAAAAGTAAAAATAAAAGACATACCTGCAAGCGAAAACCTCTCTGAGGCACCCAAAGGTGGAAGATTGGACATACCCTAATCAAGTCAGGATAAATCAACATTTCTTGTGGAAATGACCGAAGAGATAAATTTGGGTACACTCGACAACCCTAAGGTCATTCATTTCGCTGCTTCTCTCTCAAAACAGGAAAAGATAGATTTTGTCAATTTCTTTCTTGAGAAGAAGATCAGTTTTGCATGGTCCTATGCAGATATGCCCGACCTTGATCCAGAATTAGTCCTTCATCACTTGCCATTAAAATCAGATGCCAAGCCCATCAAATAGAAACTCAAAAAGATGCATCCCTAGGTGGCTCTCTTGGTCAAGGTAGAACTAAAAAAATTTCTAAATGTGGGCTTTATCAAACCCATTGATTATGCAGACTGCATTTCAAATTTGGTACCAGTTAGCAAAGTAACTGGGGGCATCAAAATCTGTACGGATTTTAGGGATCTTAATAAAGCATACCCTAAAGATGATTTTCCACTGCCGAATATAGACATCATAGTTGACATGACTGTCAAATATGAGATACTATCATTGATGGATGGTTTTTCTGGATATAATCAAATTTGTATTGCTCCTGAAGATCAACATAAGACTACATTCACATGTGCTTGGGGTACCTACTACTGGAATGTGATGCCTTTTGGTCTTAAAAATGCTGGCGCAACATATCAAAGAGCTATGACGACAATTTTCCATGATTTTATGCATACTTTGATGGAAGACTATGTTGATGACCTATTATGAAAATTTGTCACAAGAGATAGTCATCTAGCCATCCTTGGCCCAATCTTTGATCAAATGGAAACCTACAAGCTCAGACTCAACCCAAAGAAATGTGTCTTTGGTGTCATAGTCGGTAAATTATTAGGGTACATTGTTTCTCACAGAGGCATCGAAGTAGACCCCGAAAAAGTTAAAGCAATAATGGATATGCCTCCTCCTTCCAATCTCCGTCAACTAAGAAGTTTGCAAGGGAAGTTACAGTCAATTTGTCGGTTTATAACTCAATTGGCAGACAAATGTCATCCCTTCCAGCATTTATTGCATAAAGGTGTCACTTTTAAATGGACTGAGCAATGTCAATCAGCATTTCAAACTCTCAAGGATTATCTGTTGTCGCCACCTATTCTAATGCCTCCTATAGAAGGGAAGCCATTCATATTGTATATTTCTGCAACTGAAATGGCATTGGGAGTTCTCTTAGCCCAACAAGATGAGAAAGGCAAAGAATGGGCTATTTATTATATCAGTCAGACACTAGTGGGCTATGAACTAAATTATTCAACTATTGAATGAGCATGTTTAGTAGTGGTATTTGCAACATAGAAGCTTCGACACTATATGTTAAATCATCAGACATTGTTAGTTGCAAAAATTGATCCCTTGAAATACTTGCTTAGCAGGGCAGCTTTGACAGGTCGCCTAGCAAAGTGGGTTATGATCTTAAGTGAGTTTGATATTGAGTACATTGAGAGAAAGGAAATAAAAGGACAAATCATAGCAGATCAACTTGCAGAGTCACCTATTCATGATGATCATCCAATGTTGACGGATTTTCCAGATGAATCAGTCTTTGCTCTCACATCTTCTAATGAATGGAAGTTATATTTTGATGGATCCCATACCAAATTTGGGTCCGGAGCATGTATACTATTTTTCACCCCTCAAGGTGATGCTATTCCCAATCCTATAGAATAACTTTCCATTGCACCAATAATATTGCAAAATACGAAGCTCTGGTCACAAGACTCCGAGTAGCGATCCACTGGAACATCACACATTTGCAAGTCTATGGAGATTCTCAGTTAGTCATCCATCAAGTGAATGATGACTATGAAGCGAAAGATGAAAAGCTTATTCCCTACAAGCATATGGTGGATTTCTTCAAGATAAAATTTACGGCCATCCATTTCAGTCAAGTTCCAAGAATTCAAAACAAGTCAACAGATGCTATGGCAACTATTGCTTCCATGTTAAATATGCCCCACAATATGGACAGATGTGAATTTTTGGTCGAATAGTTGCTTATCCCTTCTTTTGAAATTCTGATAGTAGATGTGATGTGTGTTCTTATTGGTCCTAATTCCCCATGGTACAATGACATCTATCAATATTTGAAATCCCAAACCTTAGCACCTAACCTTTCCTCTAACCAACGCTGAGCCTTCATCTGCCAGACAGCCAAATATGTCATCATCGTAGACACCCTTTACCGTCGTTCCTTTGACCACACCCTCCTTAGGTGTTTGGATTCTGACGAGGCACAAAAAACTTTACACAAGGTTCATGATGGTATATGTGGGGGCCATTTCAATGGTCTGAGTCTAGCTAAAAAGTTGATTCGTGCTAGGTACTATTGGCCCACTATGGAAAAGGATGTTCATGATTTTGTCAAGAAATGCTACAAATGCCAAATCCATGGAAATTACATTCATGTGCCTGCCCAAGAACTTCACTCCGTCATATCTCTGTGGCCCTTTTCTCAATGGGGACTGGATCTTATTGGCAAGATTCACCCAACATCTACAAATGGACACAAATTCATCATCACGGTCACAGAATACTTTAGAAAATGGATCAAGGCTATCCCCATGACCTATATCACTGGTGTTCAAATTTCAAAGTTTCTACTGAATTATATCATATGCAGATATGGGGTTCCCCTTGCAATTGTCACAGATAATGGTCGTCCATTTAAAAATAAAGATGTCAAGGAACTCTGTGAAAAATTTCGCATCCAACACCGTTTCTCCAGTCCTTATTATCCACAAAGTAATGGTCAAGCTGAAGCATCAAATAAAACCATCATTAAGATCCTGAAAAAAGTTGTCAATGATGCTGGTTGAGATTGGCATGTATAGTTTAATCTAGCACTATGGGCTTATCGCACTTCTATCCGCACACCTACTGGCGCAACACCTTATTCCTTGGTGTATGGTGCGGAAGCCATTTTACCCTTGGAAGTGGAAATTCCCTCTTTGTGTGTTTCCTTGCAACATTTGATTGATGATGAAATGCACAAAGTCTCTTGGTTGCATCAGCTTAAGATGTTAGATGAGAAACGTCAGACAACCCTGACACATTTGCAGGCATATCAAAACTGTCTTCGTCGCTCTTATAATAAGAAGGTCAAAGGGTGACACTTCGAAGTGGGAGATTTGGTCTTAAAGGCGAACCCGAAGAATTCACAATCTACTAATATCATCAAAGGAAAGTTTGAGCCTAATTGGGTTGGGCCTTTCATAGTTACTGCAGCCTATGGCTCGGGGGCATATCAGCTTGCAACCCCAGAAGGTGAACCTTTGTCAGATCCTGTAAATAGCATGCACCTTCGAAAGTACTGGACATAGTTTTCTATCAGCAGTTCTTCAAATATGATCCTACAAAAATACAAAAAAAAATTAAAAAAATTTAAAAAATACAAAAAAAATCAAAAAGCTCAAAAAATCAAAAAAATCAAAAAAAAAAAAGTAAAAAAATTGAAAAGAACAAAACTAAAAAAAAATAATTCGCCCTCTAGTGAAAACCTGGCAAACAGGCGCTTTGGGCAAGTACCATGGTGAAAACCTGGCAAACAGGTGCCATGTGTAAAAGATTATTGCTCCGTCATCTATCATGACCCCTAGCTATACTTTCCCCCCGCAGGTTTATCATGCTTATCCTTGCCCTGACCCAATGTTCTGTTCCAGGCCTATGATTGGTCAACATCATTGTCTTGCATACTCAGGTTTCCAGTCCTTGTGCATATGTTTCGATCCTTGTCGCTGTATATATTTTTCAAATATTCATTGGGTGCGTGCCTCTTGTCATGATCAATTACTGGAGCTTTTAAAATCAAATAAAGTCCTGAAATAATCCAAAAAAATCAAATAGTCCTGAAATAATCCAAAAAAATCAAATAAAGTTCTGAAATAATCCAAAAAAATCAAATAAAGTCCTGAAATAATCCAAAAAAATCAAATAAAGTCCTGAAATAATCCAAAAAAAATCAAATAAAGTCCTGAAATAATCCAAAAAAATCAAATAACGTCTTGAAATAATCAAAAAATAAATAAAAAATGTTCTGAAAAAATCCCTAAAAATCAAATAATGTCCTGAAAAAATCTTTAAAAGTCAAATAAAGTCTTGAAAAAATGACAAAAAAAATCTGAAAACATCAAAATCCAAAAACAATTTCTTTGACATTTTGCATTTTGTCAATAAATGGTACCCTCTGTGCATAGACAGATCGCTGAGCATACATCCAACAACAAATCGATCAAACATTTGTGTAGACAACAAATAGATAACATGTTACAACATTGTGCTTTAATTGAAATCACGCATTAACAAATGAACTTTTCAATCAAACCAGACATTTAAATTGATCAAAATTGTCATATCAATCAATCAACATCAATATCATTTGTCCTTGTCACTATTATCATGGGTCTTATGCAGGGTGTGGTATACTCAAAACCAGACTGTGTCCTATCTTAGACAGGGTACCGCATTCCCTAAAACCAGATAGCATGATCATTCCTATTTTTCACTTTTGACAATGACGATCAAAGTGTTTGTTTGACTTGGTTGAATTTGTGCGTCTTATCTTTTTATTGATTTATCTTTGGCTTTGATCATGTTCCTATGTTGCTCGATGATGTCACTGAGTGATTTAGAGTGACCGGGATGGTTCATGGTCCCTTTTCTTTTTTTTGTTGTGTTTGCTATTTGTGGAATGTTTGTCACAATCTGAGGCAACTAGATCATTGGGTGTCTGTGATAAGTACATTCGCTTTGTGAATGCCACACATACCTCGACCCTTGATGTATGCACCCTAGGATGCTTCACTCATTCCTTGTGTGCGATGTGTCTGTCTTTTGCAAAAGGGGTTGCATTCTAGCTCTGGCCTTCAATGCCATGATGCTCTGCATCCGCTTTGCTACAATAAATAAAGGTTCTCACCTACTTGTGTGCATTTGTGAAAGCAAGTTTTCCTTCATCTCTAACTATCCTCTATCTAATTTATGCTTACTAACATTTCTTCCATCAGTCTTGGTAGTCCGTTCGAACCTATCGTCTTCTGTCATTCTTATCGATCACTTGGCCTCTTTTCTGGATTTTTCCTACCAATTCCTCGAGGGGGCATGCATATGTCATTGTTATTGTCTGGGGCATTTTCATTATTGTTCTTTGAAACAACACTTAGAATCACATTATCTCAAAGAGGGGCAAAATGTAGACATCTAAAAATGGTCAACGCTTGCGGAGTCATACTTTAACATTTGCACATTGCCTTATTTTAGGGTTTTTGCATCACATTAACATTTCTTCTATGTTGCACACTTAGTCTTTATCATTTGCGAGCATCGAGTCCTCCTTCTGTATTCCTCATTTTTATCGCTTTCGAATTAGGTCTTGTCGATAGCAATCATCAGTCATGATTTTGGTTGATCTTATCCTGTCGCATCAATGTGCATGCTCATTTATCATCATTTTGGACATTGTCAATCCTAATCGATGATGGAATTAGGGTTTCATCCTCTTGTCAATCTTGTCACCTTGCGATCGATTCATCATCGATCCTTGTCCTTGTCAATTTTTGTCATCTTGCAATCAATTTGTCATTGATCCTCATCCTTGTCAATCTTGTCACCTTGCAATCGATTCATCATCGATCCTTGTCTTCATGTCAATCTTGTCATTTTGTGATCAATTTGTCATCGATCCTCATCCTTGTCAATCTTGTCATTTTGCAATCGATTTGTCATCGATCCTTGTCCTGATCAATCTTGTCATTTTGCGATCGATTCGTCATTGATCGTTGTCCTTTTCAATCGTGCCAATTTGGATCAATTAGTCATTGTTCCTCATCAATTGGCACCTATCAATTTGATCTCTTTGTCAATCTTGGTCAATTTGTCAAACAATCTCAATCATTTACCAGCATTGGTCCTTTGTCAATCAAAATCATGATCGAATCGACATTAATTTCTTGTTGTCTTGACCTAATTCCTTGTCCTCTTATTTCTAGGGTTTTATGATTTGATTGTTAAATCCTTTTCTTATTCTTGGTGGGTTAAATAAATCTATTTATTTAGTCCTAGGTCTTTTCATGAATTAATTAATGGATGAAAACCTATTAATTAATTCACCTAATTTCTATTTCATCTTTTTCCTCAATTTTCCAATTTAGTGATTTCTCCTAATTCCTAATTTTCTATTTCTCCTATTTTCTTCAATTTTTCTAATATTTCCCCTAATTTCATGAGAATGGCATTTCAATTTTGTTAATTTTGTCATAATTTGTCAATCAATCAATCTTGCATGTCAATTTTGTCATAATTTGTCAATCAATCAATCTTGCATAGAAAATGTCAATTTTGTCATAATTTGTCATATTTTTCATTCTTGATTTGAAATTTCCTTTCAAATCTCTTCATGCTAATCTTGTCATCTCTCCAATTTGTCTATAAATTGGATGATTTTCTTCAATTAATCAATCACATTTTCGAGTAACCTTATGCTACAATTAATCAATCACATTTTCGAGTAACCTTATGCTACAAATTTCATCAATAACTTGCTTTCCACTTGCAAATGCACTTTGTAGGTGAGAACAACATCAAGTTGGAAGGTGAAAGAAGAACAATGGAGGAACAATGAAGGAGATACAGGCTTTGGTTTGCTTTTTATTGTAGTATTTCATCTTCATGCCTTTATTGATTGTAATTAAGATTTCTTATCATTGCAATCTAGTTTTTGTGATTGAGCTAGTTTAATGTCTATTGCTTTGATGATTTCCAAATTCATGATCTACAATATTGTACATCAATGACAATATTGTACATACATCTCCCATACCGGTTGCCATCTTATATTGGTTCACATCAATGACAACACAATGCCAACATATACCTCTTTAGCAGTTAACCTTCTTCTAGTCATCACACCTTTATTCTTATCACCAATAATCTAATTTTTAAAATTATTCAATCTTACATAACTCAGAGTCTTGTTATTGTTCTGATTCTCAAGTTCCTGAACATCTTCACCGGTGGCAACAACATCCTACTTAATAGCCTCTACCAGATCATTCTGCTTAGGTTATTCAGACTATACAGGGTCCAAAATAACATATTGACCATCATCATAACCATATGTTCTGATTTCCTTTCCAAGTTTCTCATCCATCTTCACATTTTTACTCTCAACTATCTTTCTTAGTCTCTTGTTATAGTATTGGTAGGCTTTTCTTCTCATTCCTTATTCTTTGTGCTTCCTCCCTACCTCTATTTAGTTCTCTTGGTCTATTGCTTTCTCATTTTTTCATGATCTCTAACTATTTTCATCCTGATGATGGATCATAGAGTTTGATCCAAAATGTTAATACAAAAAATCACACACAATCAAAACTAGAAACAGTTCTATCATCAGGCTTTTCTTTTCATTGAATATCCCAAGAAGATACCTTCATCACTTCTAGCATCAAACTTTCCTATATCCTCATCTCTCTTGATATAACATTTTCTACTAAATACTTTGTAATATCTTACAGTAGGAACATGACCAACCCATATCTCATAAGGGGTCTTACCAGTATCACCTTTGATATGTACTCTGTTGAATGTTGTGGAGGCGAGAAAAGCGAGATCGGGTGACTAGGATTTAATCCCATTTTTGCCAACACATTGGGAATATGAAAGAGCCTAGGGATATAGATCACTTTGGCTACTTCTTGTGAAAAAGAGAGAGCCAAGGACTGTCTCTTAGGGTTTCTATTCATCTTGTTGCAAATAATGAGAAAATTTAGGGTTTTAATGATCAACTAGACTAGGAGATGAAGAATAAAGCACAAATGAACTTGAAATTACACAAACTTACAGATCTAAAACTGAGATACTCAAAGAATGAAAGGGGGAGGATTTTGGATGTGTACCTGATACTGCAAACTGATCCAAACTGACCAGGACTAGGGTGCCATGCCATTGTCTCTAAGAATCTAATAAAGAATTGTAATTGGAGAAATGGAATCTGAAGGTCCTTAAGCTGAAACCTATTGAAAATGACTGATTTTGAGAGGAACCAGGGTGCCACGCCCCGATCATTGACATTTCTTTACAAATTTGAGACCTATGGGTGGTTCTAGTGCCTTTTCCTGATCTGAAATTGTCTCCAAGCACCTTCTTCTGCACCTGCAACTGAAAAGGGAAGGTTTGGGTGGCTATATAGGGTTTTGCCTCAGTCAAACCCCTATGTTGGTTATTTCTATTGGCCATTTGGTGGAATTTATTATGTGTTGCATTGATGTTTTGTCATTGATACCAACACTAGCTATTTGGATGCTTTACCAACACCCTTATGGTCTCGGTAGGTTGGGTGGTTTTTGGATGATTTGGATCTGGCATGATCTGGTAGGCTCCAGAATAGTGTGGTGATGGAATTAGCTTGTTCAAGATACTCATGCTCATATTTGGTTAGTTGGTTTTGGTCTGGTGATTGGATGCTATCCTGCTTGCTTGGAAGCTTAGTTTCCGGTTCCAATGAGGATTTCACGAGTAGAGCTTTTGATGAATTGCATTAGTGGTACTGGTTCAGCTTCTAGTGGAGTTTCAGGATGTCATTGGTGATCATGTTTGAGACTTGGTGGATGGAGATCATTGTTATAGCATGTGGACCTATATTGGGTCCCAATTGATCTAGGTTATGGATCGACTTTAATGTAACGTGTGGATTTGACCTCTTGATGTGTTTCTGAGATGTCTTATGTGTTGGATATTATTTGTTTGGTCCAAGGCCGACATGGTTTGTAATTATGTAATTGGTTTATTATCTATTGGATGACCTAATTTTTTATGGTCGAGGGTTTGTATATATAGAAGTATTATGTGACTACTTACTATAGAAGTATTATCTGACTGTGGGTGGGCTTCCCACTGTGGTTTTTCCCTTTACTGGTTTTTCCACGTATAAATATTTGTATCATGTGGATGTATTTTACTCTATGATTATTGTTTATGCTTAATTGGTTTAACTATTATTCTGGTATTAATATTTTGGGTTTCGGTATTAAAGTTTTAAATTGCTAATAGTTTTGGTAATCTGTGACAATTGATTCACCCCCCCCACTCTCAGTTATCTTTTGGTTATTTGAACTATCTAACAATTTCCACCTCCACAAATAGTCGATAATGTACTGAAAATGTATTTGATAGAACCTTGTGTGTATGCAAGATCCTAAAATGAAAGAAACTAGAGCTACCCTGCACATGAGAGTAAAACCCTAAATGTAAATGTGAATGTAAATAACAATGCTTCAAACCAAATATGCTAAATGATATAAAGCATCAATGTAAATGTGAAAATTTATGTAAAGAATCTCATACAAAGATATGAAAATAACATTAAATTATACCAATCCCCAATAGAGAGATATTGCCACTAGATCTCCTATTACTCATCAATGTCTTCCAGGCTCCTAATTGATGATGAATGCCTAATGAAATATTGCTTAATGTTGTTTAATGTTGTTGAAGACTCCACATAGGCTTCTCTTTCACTACATAGAAGGCTCCTTGTGCTCTAAAATTTTTCTCTTAGATTCTTAGATCCCATCCCTTCAAATGAAGAAAGATGACTCTATGTATGAAACCCTAGATCTTACTTTCGACTTAATTTCATCTTTAGGCTGACCTAGGAATTGAATTTTCAGCTAATACTTTGGGGTTAAACATTATAATGTTAATGAATTATGCTCTCGAAATTTTGGGAAAAAAGACAAGGACCATGTGCACTCCCGCCACAGTCCGACCAAATTTTCACCAAATTTTTAGGGCCATTAGATATGATGATATTAGAGTGAAACCCAAAGTTACAACCATTTTCAAGATGTTTTGATATGCAAAATCGGGCCTTAAAGGTCAAAATAGGACATAATTAGGGTTTATGATTAAATGATTTATTGAAGCAATAAAATGAAAAGGGGCATGCTTAGGGTAAAGGGACTGACTTTATGATGTGTGAAGTGATGAAACATTAATTTAGATTTGATTAAATTGATTAATTAAATGCTTAAAGGGAAATAATAATGCAAGATGCAAACACACTAAGGTGGGTGCTAAATTAAGTGTGAGATTGTACCACCCTAGCAAGGGTGTACAATTTCTGACACTACAAATGTATAAACAACAGTGTTAATGGCTTCTCTCCAATAGATCTTTGGAACATTTCCCTCAATCAACATAGTCCTTGCAACATCTAAAACAGTTATGTTCTTCCTCTCAACAGCTACAGTTTGTTGTGGGGTTCTAGGAGCAGATAATTGTCTTCTAATTCTATGCATCTCACAGAATGAATTAAACTCACCTAAACAGAATTATCCACCTCTATCAGATCTCAGACATTTCACCTTCAATCTAGACTTATTTTCCACCTTAGCTTTGAATTTATTGAATTTATCCAATGCTTCTAATTTCTCCTTCAAAACAACAACCCACATCATCCTGGAATAATCATCAATTAGCAGCATAAAGTATATGTCATCCTATACACTTCTAGCATTTGTAGGTCCACATAGGTCAGTATGCACCAAATTAAGAATTCCATCAGATATATACTATTGAAATAAATTCTTGTTTGCTTACCCAACTAACATTCCTTACATAACGGATTAGCAGGCTTAACAATCTTAGGCAGATCTCTAACAACATGTGTAGAAAAGATCTTAATCATTGAATCAAAGTTTACATGACACATCCTCCTATGGTACAACTATCTCTCATCTATCTTAGTAATCAAACAACTTTTCTCACCAGCATTCAAATGAAAATAATTACCTTCAGTCTTAGTCCCAGATGCAATCTCTATACCGGAAGTATTCAAGATCTTGCATTTACCATCTTTGAATTGTACATCATAACCCTTATCAACCATCTATCCAACACTCAAAAGATAGTGCTTCAAACCTTCAATATACAAGACATCGTCAATATTATGCTTATCATCAAAAGAAATAGAACCTCTCCCATGGATTACACGAGCTTTGTCATCTCCAAATCTAACTATTCCACCATCATACCTTTCCATGCTTACAAATTTTCTTTTATCGCCAGTCATATGATGTGAACAACCATTGTCAATCACCCATTCATCCTTTTCTTGTACCTTAGTAGCCAAAGCTTTCTCCTCAACAAAACAACTAGTGAAATCAATAGGTACAGGTCTACCTTCTTTAATAACAATAAATACAACTTCATCTCCTTCTGATTCATCATTTGTAACACCTTCATCTGTAGCATAATAACAGTTCTTTTGGTTCCTAAACTTTCAGTTAGACTTATAAGGCTTATCATACTTCTCATATCTATCATTCTTATCAAACTTATCATGTTTGACATACTTATCCATTCTCTCCGAGCATCTAGAAGAAAAATGTCCTATCTTATTACAAGAGAAACATTTCAATGGAAACTTTCCATCATACTTACTCATACCTTTAGGCAATCTTCAGGAAATCAGTGCTTCAAGCTCATCAAGCTCTTTTTTCTTTCTCTTCCATCTCTCTTCTCTCTCTTTCATATCTGGATATTCTGCACTCATTAAGATCATGCTTTTTCTTACTGGATACAGATGCAAATACTATAAATATTGTTTGAGACTTTCCATGTGATTCTCCAAACTCACTCAACTCAAATGCAGCAAACTTTTCTACCAACATATCTCTTTTCATTGTAGTTACACTTCAGATCTCATCAATAGCAGCAACCTTATGTTTATAAGGAGTCAAAGATCTCAGCACCTTAGCAACAATTTCATCTTCCTCAATGCTTCCACTAACACATTAGATACCTAGGACAAGGTCATCCACCTTAGCCATAAAATAATGTATGTTATCATCATCTCCCATCTTCAATGTCTCATATTTTCCTTTCAAACTCTGCAACTTAGCATATTTCACCTATTTATCTCCTTCATACAGTATTTCAATATTTTCCCAGATCTCATGTGCAATCTGAAGTCCCATAACTTTTGTCATCTTTGAATTAGTCAAGCCACTAAACAATGCTTCCTTCACTCTGATATTATATTTTTCTTCCTTAACCTCACCCGAAATAGATGGTCCATTCTAAGGAACAACATAGGGATTCTTTGTGATTTTCCAGTAATCCTCTCCAAGGCACTTCAAGTGCACCTCCATCCGGTTCTTCCATATAGTATAGTTGCTTCCATCAAACCTTAGACTATCCTTCTTGAAAATAATACCTTAAGTTGTCATCCTAAATCTCCTCAAGCGATTAAGCTTCTACTGGAGGATCTAGCTCTGATACCAATTGTTAGCAGTAGCCAAGAAGGAAGACTGGGAGGGGGGGTGAATTAGTCTTCACCAAAGTATAAAACTTTAAGTACAACAATAGATATAACAGATTGCAGCAATGAATAGACAAGAAAATTAATAGCACAACACACAACACCAATATTTTTGACATGGAAAACTCGGTTAAGGGAAAAAAACATAGTGGGAACCTACCCATAGTAAGATTATACTCAGCAGTAGTATGTGAAAATATTACAATGGGAAATGCACATGCATTCAAGAAAACTGCCTAGAGCTCACTTCTCAATTTCTTGGAAGGATAAAACCCTCAGGGAAGTCTCACTAACTTACAATAAGATTCGGACTACAATCCAGAAGAAGTGAACTAAAAGAATAGCATCTCCAAATACCTTCAATTAAAGTTCTGGTTAAGAATAGTTGTCTGCTTTGCAATACCAATCTCACCTCAAAATCAACATTGAATGATAAATCACTTGTTTGCACACAATTCTCTCTCTGATAATGCAAACACAATATCAAAACCAAAACTATATGACTACATCACCTATATATACAATTCATCAACCTTGATAACAAGGTCAGCTAAAACTTAATCCTCAATTACAAAATTACATCACACGATACAAAGATTGACCATAGGACCAATATAATAATTTACATAGCATAGGATCATCCTAATTCAAATTCCCAAATGATCACATCCACTAGAAATCATGCCAAGATCAACGGCAACAAGCTACACCACTAGAAATACCGCATAACATGAAAATCAATACTGATTGATGAAAACCACCAAAAAATCATACAACAATCAATGTGGATCACCAAAAAAAATAGGACATGACTAGGAATCACCAGCAAGAACATTAGAATCATTTGGAACAGTTGCACCAACACCTTGTTTCAAATCTTCATCGATCAACGTCTAGAAAGCTCAAGAACACAATCAATCAGCAATTGTCACGAAGAAAGATAACTTACAGAGCACCAAATCATGAACCATCTAAAATTAAGGTACACAAGGCCAACTAGAACAATATCCCAAAGTCTCAGCACCAAATCTAATCATACAGAAATATACCTGAGGAAATATCAACCTCTACAAAACAGTGATCAGTAAAACCAAACTATAAAACCAAATCAGAAAATCTTTCCAATCACACCGAAATAAATCATAGGAATATGTTGACATCAATGACAACAACATATCCTAGCAATAGCAATGACCAACCACATCCAACAATCTCCAACACAATCTTCTTTTTGGTTAACTTGGTGAGCATGTTTCTATTCCGGTTTGGTATATATATGTGATGATTTGTTGAAAAGAAAATGTGATATGTGTGTGCATAATTTAGCAATCAGTATGTGCAACTTGATGTTAGTATGTCGATGTGATTGTAGTTTCTAAATCAAAAGGGATTACATTGCAGAGGTGACAGTTGATATAGAAGTTGTGATCTAGTGGTTTTGAGGTTCGGATATTTGAGTAAGATCAGAATTTGTGCTATAACAAAGACCATAATCAACATACTAAGATGCCTTTGTTCATATAATTTTTTTTTCTAAAATTTGTAATGTTGTATCTTGCCCTGTTGTTGTTAGTATCAATGTGCAAGTCCTCTTTTTGTATCTTTCCCCAAGAGCAGTTAGCCTTGGTCCACAAGTCTAGAGTAGTGAGCTCCCTCTTTTATAAATCATTTTTGTGAGTTGGGGCTCATTGTGGTTTGGGTTTTCCTCGTATAAATATTGGTGTTCATGTGTGAATGATTTATGATGTTCTTTTTTATGTGAATTCTTAGAATAAACTTGTTTATGCGAGATTAAAGTCTGAGATTTTAGTTAATGATGATTCAGTCTCCCCCCCTCTCAGCAAAAGTGAAGAAGAGTGAAGGCGCAAAGATCAAGTAAAAGTGTGAGAAATGATTATGAATTTGGCATAATGGAATAAAATTTAAGTATTAATGAAAAACCTAGACTCACTGAATATGAATTGAAACCTTTTATTCTCACGGATGTAGATTTGGTTGGAGCTTTTTCGAGTTACGATGATCATGTTATTCTCAAGGAAAAAAAAACTTAGTACATTCATGTTAAACTAGAATAATATGATCATGAGAAGATTAGGGCTATAAGGAAAAATTATTTGGTTGACAATTTGCAAAGGTTGAAAAGTGAATTCGATAGTCTAGGGCACAAGGGTTTGGATACTTAGAACTATTTTGATGAATAAATTATAAGAATCCTTCTCAACAAAATTCATGGTGAATTCATCTGGCTTGATAGACCATATTTGATTTTGAAGGAAGTATCATAAACTATGACAAGGGTGTGCGCAACGAAGAAATACCAATGTTGAAATCTATAGAGAATGTTGAAGTGAATCAATTGACCGGGGTAATTTTTGATGGAAGAGCTTTAAAATTTGACACTATCAGGGATGTGGGCATGAGGTATGCAACAATGGGCATACCTTACAAATTCTATTATAGGAATAGAGAATGATCTTGTTCGTCCATCAGAGTGCATGTAATGCAAAATATAATCTGCGTGAGATTCTATAGTTGCAGTTGTTAGATAACATCAAAATGACAAAGAGTGAAATGTATCATTCCAGTATGGTTCTCTAATTGTCTGTTTAGCTTTCTATCTTCTGAATTCTTTGCCTAGTGTTGAAAATGTTGCTTGGAGAAATGACATGGTTGTTGGGTCGTAGATTAAAGGTTATTTAGATGAAGTGGATGACGGTTCAAAATTATGCAAAAATTTCTTTGAGAAGCTCGAAAGTGTTTTGATTTTGAGGAATCGATTTCCTCCTAAGGTTATAGATTGGTATGGAAATGGCATTGTATTTCCATTAGATAAAGATAATTTCTTTTTGGAAGCTATGGTTCTAAGAGTTTCTTGGATAACTTTGTTACCCTATGAAGTGTCTGAAAATGAATGTATGAGTTTAGCAGAAAAATTGTTGAAAATGATGAAGGATATGAATGCCAAAAGGTTTGGAACAAAAGAAGAGATTATCTACAGAAGCTTCTACTTCCTTGATTTATTTTGTCTTTTCTCCAGCTTCCTTGATTTATTTTGTCTTTTCTCCAGATAAATCAAGGAAGCTATCTACAGAAGCTTCTACTTCCCGTTCTAAGATTCAGAGGAGTGGAAAGAGGGTTCTGGAGAAGAAGGTCATTGAACCAATGACTATTGACAATGATGATGAAGAAGAAAAGAAGGTAGAATAGAGAGTTGGTTAGTGTGAGGAAGGAGAAAAAGAGTAGAAAATTTTTGATGAGGTAACTGATGATGATGATCTTATAGAAGAAAGGGTGCTTGAAATGATCAAAAATCCTAGTGGAGTGTGGATTGTTGGTGATTCATATTATAATCAGTTTTCTTATGAGCAAGATCTTATTGAAAGGGCATTTGTAAAGTACCTAGTTCAAAATAATTTGGTTTATACGGATATTGTTGATCATCTTCCTGGGGAGCTTATGGAGATACTTCTAGAAAGAATGGTCGAAGGAGACGATAGTGGTGCTATAGAAGGTTTTACTGAAGCAAATTTGCAAGAAAAGATGACAGAAAAATGTAAGAAACAACTGGTGTTGATCCTTAAATTAATGATATTTAATAAATCTATGGAAGCAGTTGAAATGTTGTACAAATTTTCACTGACATGGCCTACTTCCACACAGAAGTCTAAGGATGAAATTGATTGAATTGAGTCGCAGTTAATGGAAATGGCTAAGAATTATAAAGTCTCTACATATGTTTTTGGTAAAGAAAGAGACAAGGCTTGGGAATTACATGATCAATTAGCCCTGAGAAGGAGTCAAAGAGATAATTCCATGAGGATGTTTGGAGAGTTGTGAGCTGACATAGAATTGAAATTTTTTTCCTATTTGAGACTGTTAGCAGATGTAGAGATTGTTGAGAAGGGTACTAAAAATATAGATTCTTTTGATGATGTGGTGAATGAGTATATTGACTATGAATGTTAGAGCAGTATTTTGGTTGCTGCTACTCATGCTTGGAATACTTCGGTGATCATTTTGAAGAAATGGTTCAAAGATATTTGGTTGGGTAATTATAAATAATTTATGTATTGTGATGCTTTTTTATTTAGCCTTTGTCTTTGATGGAAAATGGGGAGAAGATTACTAGAATATGTTTTATATCTATTTTAGAGGATTGTTACAGTTAGGAGGAGTTGTCTGAGTTGTCTGAGTTGTGAAACTATTACTAGTTGTTTGAAATGAATAACAAAGGGGGAGATTATTACAGATATATACTTAGTTGTCATTGATATCAAACAGTGTTGTTCGGATGGGTTTTGGTCCGGACATCTACAGAGATAGCTACAGTGTTGAATTATTTGCAGTTATGTTTTTGGATCGGAGGTCACTATGATTGATAATATGGTTTGGATGTGGACATATTGTGTTGGTATTTGATTTTATTGATGTTAGCATATTGTTGATGGTGAGGACAGTTGGAAGCTTGATTTTTGTGGTCTAAGTGTTGTTTGTTTTAGACTGGACTTTTGTAATTGTGAAATAATATGATTGGTACATGTGTTGGGTTAGGTTATCGAAGTTAATGTAACATATATTGGTTTGATGATTGTATGTGAAGTGTTCTTTTAGCCTGTATTACATGTTCAATTTGGTTTTGGTCTAGATTATGTTATGTGTGTTTCAGTTTTGGTTTGGTTGTATATCTTAGGTCTATTGTTCTCCATTTTGAAAAATTTTGTTCCCTCTATTTTAAAAATGAAAGTTACTACCTTTGTGCTGCAAAGGAAGAGCACAACAAAAAGTTTGAAATAAAAATAATGAGACAAGGTTTCAATTTAGGAAACCTCCTACACTTTAATCTTATAAAAGCTTGGGCAGGTGAACCCTTTTATGCCCATTTTCTTACAAAAATAGTCAAAGGTTTACAGAAAACCAGTGTACATTCCTGTAAACTTTCCTTACTAACTAGTACAACTATACATAAAATGGAAAGTTCATTTGACTTTTTGAAAAGGACAACAAAATGCATCAAAAAACAACACGTAAACCAGTGCATTATCCAGGCAATAAAGTCATCTACAACAGACTGCAACCTGACAAGAGAAACTTGTACACAAGTCACAAATTAGTGATATATCAACTTTGTATATGCCTGACATATACAAAGTCCTAACCTGTACTAGACTTCATTATCAGATCCACACCAAAATACTAATATCAATGACTTTGTTTCAAAGTACGTTTATATTTCCTCCTTGAGAAAAAGACTTAAAACAACTTCATTAAATGCCTAACAAGTCATTCAGATAAACAATCCTTGATTACTTAAATGAAATAAACACCAGTACAATGACATAGAGACAATACAAGTCTAAGTTTAAATTCTCTGGACTATATATTTCATTTCTCCATCAAAAGATTACAAGTGCATCCTATCTAACTCAGAAATTGCTAAGAAAAAGGCATGTATTAATTTTGCCAGAGTTTAGCTACAAAATTTGTGTCCCTTTTCTAAGTAGTCCTGGTATCCACTTATAGAGATATGGATGCAACAAGCTTCAGACTTTACTAGAAAATAAATATTCTAAATCCTAACCATAATTTTCTCAAAAGTTACATTGTTTTACCATTGAAGTTGAGGGAGAAGTATAACTTTCTTTCTGGAATGCATGCTTCTACAATTGACTAGTCATTAAGTTTGAAAACAGCCAAAAGGGTGGGTTCCTGTTACCCAAAATCTATTACACAACCGACAACTTCAAGATGCAAGTGTATTGTCACGTGTCACAACATCGATTGGTTCCTCCTGAAAAAACACACAACCATGCCCCTATTTTCTCTTCAAAATCTCCTTGAATACCTCTTTGCAAATTTACACTTCAAAACAATGTAACCCTTTTGAAAATTTAAATTTTGGCACCAACGAACCAGAAAGGCTTTCTTCTGAGTAATTCTCTTTTAGTTGTTGATCTGCAAAGGTTACAAAATTAGTACTCTCCCATTGCAATATCACAATAGTTGTTGAATCACTTCATTATTACTCGGGCTTTAAAGAACAATCACAACTTAACCACCTGCTTTAACCGCCAACACATGATAGATTAAAATTAACCGCTAGGACTATTGGCGGTCTGTCACTGAGTTGCAAGGAATAACATTTCAGGCACTTCACAACCATGATATAGTGACAGTCATTGATAGTCCCAAAATTTTACTTGGGTGCCACTTGTCTGCCACCTTGCCTTAAGCCAGACCCACCTTTTTACCTTAAGCCTTCTTTGTCACTAACCTGTGATTGATATAAAACATGCACCTTTCCATTGCGGTATTGCAATAGTCGTTGGATCAACATCCAACATGCTCAGTTGTTATCTCACCCAGACTTCTCTAAATAGCCAGGCCCGCCACTTGACCTTGGTTTTATACCCTTTGCTCCGCCATGTGTCACCTTAGGATTTGGCTAGCAGATCCACCTGTTCACCAACTCACTCACCATGTCAACACCATCAGACCCACCTTAGGCTTTGGCTCCACTTAGTTGCCCTATCGCGATTGATATTCTAATGGCCAGTTTCCCATCGTGACCTAGCGACCACCGTTGGATTTTCTACGATCGTCGTCAGATTTTCTCATCTTACCGGATCTTTAACATACCTTGGCTGCTTCCTTCTAGCAGGCCCCACCATTCAGTCGCTATGTCACAACAAAAAACCATCGTGCAACTTCTGATCGCAGTGTAGCGATAGTCGTTGATCATTGAGCTACTGACCGTTCAATCTTTAAATTTCTTTCAGAACTTAGCCGCCACCGCTTAACTACTTGCATTAACTTTTTGTCTGGGCCCGCCGCTAGTGGTTTATCACTGGGTCCCAAGAAATAACCATCATGCACCTTTATATCACGGTCTCACGACAACCATCAAATCTTCCTCCTGACCATCCGATTTTCCTTGGACTTGCTCAACTTTTACCTTGCTTGAGCGGTTCTCTTCTCACAGGCCCCACCACTTGGTCACCATGTCACAATGAATATCCATCGAGCAACTTTATGTCATGGTATAGCAATCACCCTTGATTTTCTTTGAACTTGCCAACCTATTAACACACCTAAATCGCTCTCTTCTCATGGGCCCCACCACTTGGTCGCTTATCTGCGAAGAATAATGGTCGAGAAACTTTAAAAAGTGGCTCAGTGACCACTATTAGATCAACAAGAACTCATTCGGCCTTTAGGGACCCCGACAGATATAAGGAAAGACTCAGAACTTAGGAAAATATGCAAAATATTTCAAAATTAATTAAAAACCCGCCCAAGCCTAGACTTAAAATGGCCTCATTTCAATGATGTGACGACCCTTCCACCTAAGTGGAAAAAGGTAATGAGCAAAAAGAAGTGACATGGAGATAATACGACACAAAGGTTTATTTTTTCAAATGTTTTTGAAATACCCAAAAACCCTAAACCCTTAGAACCATAATCTTGCAGACAAAGGTCAAACTTCTAAATTTTGACACTCCAATAGCTAAAAGGCAAGATTTTCAACATATTTAAAATAGTGATAACAACAACTCTGACTGGGGATGGTTGGATGCAAGACCAACACAAGAATCTGGCAAAAACTTTGGAATGCAAACCAACAAAACCCTAACAAAAGAAAACCAAAACAAATCAGAAACAAACAAAAGCAAACCTAAACTACTGTGTATGGAAAAACTCATGAGAAATATTATTCCAGAAACCGTCCATGCAATGGCAATTCTTGTAACTCACCATTCAATCTTTGAAGGAAATAGGAATATTTTCCATTAACATCAAAAATGATCAGAGGGCCTATCCATAGTGATTCAAATTTCTTATGCTTGCCTTTGTCTTGATCTCTTGCATTCCTTTGTAGCACGATGTCACCAATCCAAAATTTGCTAGCACTAGTCCTTTTTGTTGATATGTTGCGATTGATTAGCAAAGTACTGTACACTTAGCACGTATCTTCGTCGAGGTCCAGGGCCGGTCCGGGCCCCAAGAAAGCAAGCGTATCCCGCTGAGGGGGTTCGGGGGTGGCAGCCCTTGAGAAAAAAAAAAATTGGACATTTTTTGTTGATGAAAACCGACATTGTAATAAAACCCTAGAAAGGCCGACTTTGTTTGTTGCCCTAAAAACACATGTTATAAGCAGTTGGGATGCTTAAGGCATTGTAAGGTTGATGTACTATTTTTTCTAGATAATAAGAAAGATTGGACGACTGTGTATGGTGGACGTAACCCATTCTGGGTGAACCACGTTAAATCTTTGTGTTATCTATGTCTTGTTTTATTCCTTTATCTTTTGTATTTAAATTTGCATATAATTGTTAGTTCATATTTTCTTCGAATCTACTAGAAACCCTAACAATTGGTATCAGAGTGAGGTTTTCTGTAAATTGGCAGAAATTTCAGATTTGAGTGGGAGCAATGGAGGATTCCAAATTCAAGGTCGAAAAGTTTAACGGCCAAAATTATCAGTTATGGAAAACGCAAATGGAGGATTACCTGTATCAAAAGGATTTGTGAAGGCCATTGGAAGGAAAGGCAAAGAAAGAAACCACAATGTCAGATGAAGAGTGGGACATTTTAGATAGAAAGGCACTCGGATCCATTCAATTGTGCCTTGCATTGTCTATAACTTTCAATATAACAAAAGCAAAAATGGCTATAGTTTTGATGGTGACATTGGATAAGCTGTATGAGAAACCCTCGGCTTTGAATAAGGTATTTCTTATGAAGCGTTTGTTTAATTTGAAAATGAGTGAGGGAGGATCTGTAGCAAAGAACTTAAATTAATTTAATACAATTACCAGTCAATTGTCTTCGATAAAAATTACTTTTGCAGAAGAGGTTAGGGCTCTCTTGATTTTATGTTCCTTACCAGAAAATAGGAATAGCTTGGTTATGACTATAAGTAACTCTATCTCTGGTAAAAATACTTTGATATTTGATGATATTGTTGGTGTTATCCTAAGCAAGGAAATGCGAAGGAAAAGCATAGGTGAGACTCCAACATCATCAAGTAGTGTTTTGAATGTGGAGAATAGAGGAAGACCAAAGGAAAGAGGAAAAGGCCTTGGGAATGAGAAGTCACGAGGGAAGTCAAAGAGAGGAAGCCTGGTCATCTAAAGAAAGACTATTGGTCTCGGAAAAACAAAGGAGACAAAAATGAAAATGATAGTAAGGAAGCTAATATTGCAAGTAATACTTTACAAGATGCTTTAATCTTATGTTTGGATAATGTTAATGATTCTTGGGTAATAGATTTTGGGGCTTCATTTCATGCTACACCCCATCAAAAATATTTTCTAGATTATGTTTAAGGTGATTTTGGATAGGTATATTTGGGTGATGATGAGCCTTGTCAAATTGTTGGAAAAGGAAAGATAAAGATCAAGTTGCAGAATGGAAATGACTAGTTTCTACAGGAGGTAAGACATGTTCCTAATTTAAGAAGAAATTTAATTTATGCAGGGCAACTAGGTAGTGAAGGTTGCATAGTTACCTTCTCAAATAGTATCTGGAAGGTCACTAAAGGATCATTAGTAGTAGCTAAAGATATGAAGGTAGGCACATTATATCTGTGTACTGGTAACACTTACTCTATCCTAGCTGCTACAGATAAAGTTACTGCAGGGACAGCAACAATAGATGTTGCAAGAATAGATTCGATAATGTGGCACCATAGGCTTGGGCACATGAGTGAAAAAGGGATGAAAATTATTCACTCCAAAAATCCATCACCAGGACTAAAGAAGATTGATTTAGAGTTCTATGAAAACTGTGTTTATGGTAAACAGAAAAGAGTCAGATTTCTCAAGGTTGCAAAAGAGAAGAAGAGTGAGAAGTTAGAGCTTGTGCATTCAGATGTATGGGGACCAGCTCAGGTATCATCTCTTGGTGGCTCTTGTTATTATGTTATTTTTATTGATGACTCAACCAGAAAAACATGGGTGTATTTCCTAAAACAAAAATCAGATGTTTTTGTAATTTTTAAGAAATGGAAAGCTTTGGTTGAGAATGAGACAGGAAAAAAGTTAAAGTGTTTTAGATTGGATAATGGAGGTGAGTATTCAAGAAAAGAATTTGAATATTACTACTCCTTAAATGGGATTCGAAAGTAGAAGACAGTTCCAAGAACTCCACAGGGAAATGGTATGTCAGAGAGAATGAATAGGACTATCATGGAACGCGTGAGGAGCATGAGATTGCATGTTCGATTGCCCTTCCATTTTTGGGTAGATGTTGTATATACTAATATCTATTTGATAAATAGAGGACCTTCAACCCCTTTGGATGGTGGTATTCTAGAGGAGGCATGGACTGGTAAAAAGGTAAATTATTCTTTTCTGAAAACCTTTGGTTGTGAAGCTTTTGTCCATGTTGATAAAGAAAATAGAACCAAGCTTAATGCTAAATCTCATAAATGTACCTTCATTGGATATGGGATAGATGAATATGGCTATTGGTTATGGGATTTTTAAAATAAGAAAATAATTAGAAGTAGAGATGTTATATTCAACGAGAAGGTTATGTATAAAGAACAGATGCAGGAAAAGAAGCATGAACAGGACAAACAAGAATATGTGGTGTTGGATGAGATTCCTTAAAATGAAATGACACAGGTACCTAATGTTCAGCAACAACAGATTGTCCCACAAACTCCTGCAAGTCTTAGATGTTCTACAAGGTCAAGTAAACCCCTTGAAAGATTTTCTCCTTCTTTATATTCTATTTTATTAACTGATTCTGGTGAACCAGAAGAATATGAAGAAGTAATGCAGGTGGATGCCAAACAACAGTGGGAGATAGGAATGAAAGAGGAGATGGACTCCTTGATGAAAAATAAGAATTGGGACTTAGTCCCTTTACCTGTAGAAAAAAGAGCTTTTCCTAACAAATGGGTTTATAGGCTGAAGGAGGAGGAAGGAGGTCAGAAAAGATATGAGGCCAGACTTGTGGTAAAAGGTTTTGCACACAAAAAGGGTATAGATTATGATGAAATATTTTCTCCAGTTATAAAAATGACTTCAATTAGAACTATACTTAGTCTTGTGGCCGTAGATGATTTACATCTTGAACAATTAGATGTCAAAAAAGCTTTTCTCCATGGAGTTTGGAGGAGGAAATTTACATGTTGCAACCATAGGGATATGAGGTCAAAGGTAAGGATAACTTGGTGTGCATGTTGAAGAAAAGTTTGTATCGCCTAAAGCAAGCACCTCGACAATGGTATTTAAAATTTGATAGTTTCATGGCTGAACACGGTTATCATAGATGTCATTCTGATCATTGTGTATATTTTAAGAGATTGGATAATGGCAGTTATATTATCATGTTACTTTATGTTGATGACATGATTGTTGATGGGTCCAACATGCAACATATAAATGATCTTAAATAGAAATTAGCCAGGTCATTTTCTATGAAGGATTTGGGTGCAGCTAAGCAAATTCTCAGTATGAGGATTACACAGGACAGGAAAAATAGAACCTTGAATTTATCCCAAAGTGAGTATATAAAGAAGGTGTTCAAAATATTTAACATGCAGGATGCAAAAATAGTTAGTACACCTTTGGCTAGTCATTTCAAATTGACTAAGGAGATGTGCCCAAAGCCACAAGAAGAGGTAAATAAAATGTCTAACATCTCGTATTCATCAGTTGTTGGCAGTCTAATGAATGCAATGGTATGCACAAGGCCAGATATTGCACATGTAGTGGGAGTTGTGAGTAGGTTTATGAGTAATCCAGGTATGGAACATTGGAATGTTGTGAAATGGATTCTTCGATATTTGAAAGGAACTACTACGAAGGCATTATGTTTCAAAGGATCTAATGTTGCTCTGAGTGGATTTGTTGACTCTGATCTAGCAAGTGATATTGATTCATGGAGGATTATTATAGGGTATGTTTTTACTATAGGGGGAACTACAATCAGTTGGATTTCTAGGTTGCAAAAGGTTGTTGCACTTTCAACCATTGAATCTAAGTATGGTTCTACTACAGAAGCCAGCAAGGAGATGATTTGATTACAATATTTTCTAGAGGAATTGGGTCAGATGCAGGAGGATCGCCCATTGTATGTGGATAGCCAGAGTGCCATTCATCTTGCAAAAAACTTTATTTTTCATTCAAGGACAAAGCACATTCAGTTCAGGTACCACTTCATCCAGACTATTTTGGAGGAGGGTCAGTTACAGCTTGAGAAGATTCACACAAGTGAGAATCATGTCGATATGTTCATGAAGGCAGTTCCACAGGAGAAGCTTATTTGTTCATAAGTTTCTCTTGGTCTTCTTGATTGATAATTGTGGAATTTACACCATTCGAGTCCTAGTGTTTTATCCAGTGGATGCTACAAGTATAGTGGTGTCGTCTAGTATCAGTCTCCAAGTGGGAGATTGTTTGGTGTGGAGCCTGATCAGTCTCCAAGTGGGAGATTTTTGATATGTGGTGACTAATCAGCAAAGTACTGTACACTCAACACGTATCCTCATTGGGGTCCGAGGTCGGGCCTGGCCCCGAGAAAGCGGGCATAGCCCGCTGCAGGGGTTCGAGGGCAGCAACCCCTGAGAAATATTTTTTTTGGACGTTTTTGTTGATGAAAACTGACATTGTAATAAAACCCTAAAAAGGCCGACTTTGTTTGTTGCCCTAAAAATGCATGTTATAAGCGATTGGGATGCTTAAGGCATTGTAAGGTTGATGTACTATTTTTGCTGGATAATAAGAAAGATTGGACGACTGTGTATGGTGGACATAAACCATTCTGGGTGAACCACGTTAAATCTTTGTGTTATCTATTAACTATTTTATTCCTTTATCTTTTGTATTTAAATTTTCATATAATTGTTAGTTCATATTTGCTTCGGATCTACTAGAAACCCTAACACTTTTATCAAAAAGGTACCTTGACTGCAATTGAAGTTTCATATTCCTTTTATGTGTTACAGTCCTCATTTCCTGCAGCTCTACCAAATGAATCATTCTTTCTTCCATGGGCTCAGACATTTGTAATTCTTCAATCTGCAAAAATTTGTAAACTGGAAGCAAATTATTCACATGTAATTTAGCTTTCACTCCATAAACTAGCTCAAAAGGGGATGTACCAATGGCCTTTTTTACAGTCACCCTGTCAGCCCATAAAGCTAACCTAAGCTTTTGATCCCAGGACCTTTTATTTTCCTCTAGGATCTTCTTAGTAATATTGAGGAGAATTTTATTACTTGATTCTGCCTGGACATTTCCCTGTGGGTGGTATGGTGAAGAGTACAACATAATAATCCCATAATTAGTATAGAACTCTATGAATTCCTCAGACCTGAAGCACATGGCATTGCCCATGACCATTTTAGCAGGCACACCAAACCCTATTATTATATTATCCATCAAAAAATTGATGACCACTTTACTAGTGGCATGTTTGGTAGGTATGGTTTCAATCCACTTGGTGAAATAATTTGTAGCCACTAGGATCCATCTATGGCCCTTGCTTGATTTTTCTATTATCTCTCCAATAAAATCAATGCCCCGTTGAACAAAAGGGGCTTCAACTGTAACAGAATTCAAAGGCAAAGAACCAACATACTTTAGTTTAAAAGAGAACCTTTGACAAGGATCACATTTTTGGACATACTTATGAGCATCCTTGAAAAAAGTTGGCCAATAATACCCTGCTCTGATTATCTTACCAATAGTAGTCTTAGTTGAATAGTGGCCTCTACCTACCCCATTTTTCATCTCTTTCAAAACCTTCTCAGCTTGGAATTCATCCAGACAAACTAGTAGCATCCCATCACTATTCCTCCAATACAAGTCTCCTTAAATAAGAACATATTTCTGTGATTTTAGCTTTAGTGTTCTCTTTTGGTTGTGTGTCATACCTTCTGGACATGAGGAATTCTTCAAGAAGTATACCATATCTGAATACCATGGTTGCCTCTCAATACTAGTAACCATAATCTCTTCAGCCTCAACATTATTTATGTCAATATCTTCAAATTTTGTCTCAGTCATTAACTTGGCGTAGCCTAGACCTCTTACTAGCTTTGTGATTTTGATCTCAAGATCAAATTCTTGTATTCTACTTATCCATCTGCATATTTTTCCAGTGACTTCAGACTAGGACAGGATGTCTTTTGCAGCTGCATGTGGTACATAGGCTACAATTTGGGCATTTACCAGATAAGGCCTAAATACTTTAATAGTCTTGACTAAAGCATATGCCTGTTTTTCCATAATTTTGTATTTTAACTAAGCAGCCTATAATGATTTGTTGTAGAAGGCAATCGGATGTTCATAACCTTCACCATCTTTCTATAATAGTACCGCTGCTATAGTATGATATGAAGCAAAAGAAAATAGTGAAAAGGGTTTACTATAGTTAGGGGACTTAAGCACTCAGGCTTCCTAAATAGCCTGTTTAATCTTATCAAATGCTAGTTTTGCCTCATCATCCCAAACAAACTTAGCATCCTTCTTCAAAAGCTTCACAATAGGCTTGACAATTTCAGCAAAATTTGCAATAAATCTCCTGACAAAGTTTACTTTACCCAAAAAAGATTGAATTCCTTTAATATTTTTTGGTTTGGGCACCCTTTTGATAGCCTCAATTCTTTCACAGTCAATCCTGACTCCCTCTTTGGATAAAATGTGCCCTAGTAACTTTCCTTCAATTACAGCAAAGTAGCATTTTTTTGGATTTAAAGATACACCAAATTCTAAGGCATTACTAAATATTTTCTCTAAATAGCCACATTGATCATCTGACTTCTTTGAGAAACAAGTCAAATCATCCTGGTAAATAACCATTATGATATTAATAAATTCCTTGAAGGCTAGATCCATAGCCCTCTGAAAAGTTCCACCAGCATTCTTCAAACCAAATGGCATTCTTACATACACATAGGCTCCCCAAGGGGTAGTAAAAGCAGTCTTGAATTGCTCAGATTCTTTTACTAATACCTGATTATAACCAGAGAATCCATCCATCATTGACAATAAATCACAACCAATTACCCTTTGTAACATGGCTTTCATGTTTGGGGATGAGTAATTATCTTTAAGGGAGGCAACATTCAAGTTCCTAAAATCCACGCATAGCCTTATGTCCCCATTCTTTTTTCTGATGGGCACTAAATTTGATACCCATGAAGAATGCCTTATAGGCTTTATAATATCCCCTTCTCTCAGCTTAATCAACTCTTGTTGCATCTTGGGTTCTAGGAGGGTGTTAATGGGTCTTTTCTTTTGTCTAAAAGGCTTAGCATCAGGATGCAGAGGTATTTCATGTTGAAATAAGTCTTGTCTATACGCCTTCAAATCCTCATAGGACCAAGCAAAAACATTCTTGTACTTCCTTAGTAAATTAAGGAGGTTAATCTTAATATGGAGAGACAAGTTTCTCCCGATATACACTAACTTAGGGGAAGATTTTGTCCCCAAGTTTGCCTCTTCCAACTCCTCCAACTTTTTAGATTATGCTTGATTTAAGTGACCATCACTGTAGCTGAACATACCCTCTAGTTCAACTAGTCTCCTGGGTATTTCATTTGTCTCTAACTGCACAATGTCACTTCCAAAAATTATTTCCTGTCCATCTACTACCTCCACCAATGCATTGCAATCAATCTTTTGACCTTCATAGTCATCTATGCATTGTACAAATATAAGGATGTCTTCATCATCCTCAAAAACTTGCCAATTATACACGTTATTTGGGATGGATGGCCTGGCTTTGGTCTCAATTATTGAAACTCCAGTCAATGTTACATCATCATTTTGTAATGCAACATTAGTTAAAAAATATTCCATAATGTTCTTAGACCTTTCAATCCAATTCATGGAAAATGCATCAAAGTGTTCAATGACATCCCAAAAATAATGCTTGTACCTTTTTAACTTGTCATGTTTAGATGCATACCTTGACCTTATCTTAGACACTACAAGTTCAAAGTCTCCATAAACCCTTAACAACTTGATCCCATGTCTTTTAGCAATTTCTAATCCTCATACTCAGTTGTGTTATTTGTACATTGGAGTGTCAACAAAAAAGAATACTTGAAGGTAATACCTGATGGGGAAATAAAGAGCACTCCTGCTCCAGAACCTTCTTTAGAGCAAGCTCCATCAAAATACATATGCCACAGGCCTTCTTGTTGGGATTTCAGATCATCAACAATAGGATCAGCATTTTTCAAATGAGGCTTAATGGATTCAATCCTAAAGTTTTCAAGATCTACATCTATCATGCAATTAAGCACGTTTCGGTCTATTTTTTCAATAACCACTGGGGCACGTGGTTCTCTGTACAATTTTACTAAATTCCCATTCACTAGGATAGCTGCATATAATAAATCTAGCTAAAGATATCCTCCAACAGCAACAGCCCAATGTCTAGACAGAAGCATGCCATAATGGGGCTTGGTGTTTGTGACTATTACATCCATTTTATAAGTAGCTTCAGGGAATGCTGCTATTTTTACTTCTACATCTTTCATAGTACCCACAACAGGAACTTCTCTATTATCCATATCATAACACCTCCCATATGAAGTGTGTACTGACAAACCTAGTTCTCTCATAACCCCATAAGGCATTACATTAGCAGCTGCACCAGAATCTATCATGCAATTTTTTATCAATCTGTTATTTACTAACAATGTGACATAAAAGGGATCAATCTGAGATGGTTCCTGATTAATAGTGGTAACCACATAAACTTCTAGGACCTTTTGTTCTTGATCCTTCTCATCTTTTGCATTTCCCTTTTTAGAAGAAGCATCTACATCTGATATACTTGAAATCAAAGAAAAAGTTGCCTCTCTATGTTCTTTCATTTTCAACAGCTCTTTCAAAGGTACCGAAACTTTCATCTGTGTTAAAGCTTGGGTCATATCAAAAGTAGTATTAACATTAGACTCAGTATGAGCTTTAACCTTCTCTATCTTTTGGTGACTTGTTCTCTTGTCACCAGTAGTCTTTGTCTTATCATCAGTAGTATCAACAATATCAGGTTTCCCTGAATTACTTGACTGATCACTTTTAGCCTAACTATCTTTGACAAGAGTTTTGTTTTTACTGTTCCTCTTAGAAGAAATTTCTCTAAAAAACATAGAACTAGGCTTACCCTAATCTTCATCATCTTTGTTTCTTCTCAAATTATAGTTATGCTTAGCTTTGGCTATTGCAGCCTTAGTGAGATTCTTGACTTCCTCCTCACTAGGCCTTCTGAGATGAATCTCTTGATCTTCTATTGTGACTACATTCAAAATGGGATGCCAGATAATTGTCAATTGCCTTTAGCAATTTGCATTGCTTCTCGAGACATCATATTCACTTGCTTCATCTTCTGAAGACTCACAGTCACTGTCCACAGTATACTCAAACATATTAACTATAGAATTCACCCTCATTTCTCATGGAATCATTTAGAGCTTGAGCCACATAACACTATGTGGCCCATCACATGCCATACACCAAGTGGTATTTTCCATATTATGTATATTTCCTCCATTTAAAGGATCAGGGGTGTCTTGATTTTCTGTACCTTTTGATCTATCTTGCACAGGCTTTCCATCTTTTCATGCAGTGTTATATGGCATGTCATGCAATCTAGTAGGTCTATCTTGCTAGTTGTAGTGAGGCTTTTCATGTTTACATACTTTAGCAGTAAGTTCCTTAACAGTAGTCATTAATTTCTCTATTTTATCCACTTTTTTAGAGGATTTATTTTGTTGTGGTTTTTGTTCCTGCCACAATCTTCCATCAGTCCTTATTCCCACTTTACCTGATGCTTTTCCATTACTCTCTACATTGATTTTTTTTCTGGAAGCATCTCTTAAATTATGTGGGTTCTTATCTTAGAGAATGTAAGCAATCTTAGGATCAAAGGCATTGTAATAAGTGGTTAAACATACATTCTCATCTAACCTCATACATTGAAGGAGCCTATGCATTGCCTTTTGAAACTGTGCATTAAAATCTGTAACAACCTCATTATCAGACTTGCTGATATTGTTAAATTCATTGAGCATGAATCTCACATTTGTCTTATCTCCATATTTCTCTTTGAATCAATTATTGAATTTCCCCCAAGAACTAATGCTATCTACAGGTAACCCTCTGTACTAATCTCTAGCATCCTCAATCAAACATTGCACAAACAGCTTCATGATGACATCCTCATCACCAATTTCATAGTCATTAATCATGTCACCAAAAGATTGTAGATGCTCTTCAGCACTAATAGCATTGTTCCCAGCAAACTTCTGGAGTCTATCCCTCATTTCAATAGGGACACGGTTTGGATATCCTGGAATTCCATCAAAATACAACTGCCTATACAACTCAACATTTATAGGTCTCCTTTGAAACTGATTTCTAGTAAAGTTATTTCCAGCATTCACCCTTGGGCCTAAACCATGAGCTATAGGAGTTTGATGACTTTGATTATGGGATGGTTTGTGACTAGTTTCGTTTGCTAGAATTGTACTTGAGGGAACAGCAAAATTATTTGGGGTAACATTTTTCAGATTGGTTAATGGGTGGGATAGCATTTTTTTTCATCATTGGTTGAGTATTCAATAGAGAGGCAAAAGTATGTTGAGATGTAAAATTACTCTGATCTACAGGTGGGAAAGTTATAGGAGGATCTTTTAAGCAATGTATCTTTCTTCTGAACTCAGCATTAAGTTCTTCTATTTCAGCCTTTTCTAACTCCCTTTGCAGGTTTTCATTTTCTTTCCTTATCCTTTCTACCTCAATCTCATGCAAATTCATTCCTTGGGGTCCTTTTGCACTTCCTGACAGTAAATCCACATATTTTTTTTCCACTATTTTATGCTTCCCTTTGTCAATAACGAGTCTGTTAAGTTGGGGATCACTGTGAACCTCCCTACTAGGTTGTGCTGCAAATTTAGGTGCAGAATCAATTTTAGGATCCAAGATTTCTCTAATAATGGGACCATATTCTTCACTCTTATGTTCTTCTTGAGAAAACAACTCAAGATCTGCAATCTATCTTAATATTCTTTCTCTTCCAATAAGTTTGGCTTTGGTTTCATTCTCCTTTTCCTTTTCCTTCTTTTTTCTCATAGCAATCAATTGATGTACTCTCTTATTGAGAACCTCAATTTCCTAGGACACTTCATCTTGATCTGGCAAGGTTTCCTCTGAATCTAACACATTTTGTTGGTCCATATCAATCAGATTAATATTTCCTTCCATAGTTTTGGGAATGGAACTAACCCTATTACTTGTACTATGCCTATCTCTCCCAGATGCGCTCGTATTAGACAATCTTTGGTGAAAGGTTTGGATATCATCATTACTACCAAACAAGCCAGCATGAAAACCCATAATATCATGGTCAGAGTCATGAGAAGAGGCATTGGACCTTGCATATACGAGACGCTCAGAAGAATTACCTGTTTGACTACTCTTCTATTTCCATGACTGATTTGATTGATCAGGGATAACAGTTCCCTTCCAGCCCTTCCTGACTGGTTCAGGTAACCCTTCCTACAACTTCTCTTGAGGTTTTTTATTCATATGAGACCTAGTATTCCTTCCCCTATTCATCTTTCTAACCTTTTGAAGTGACTGTGATTTTTTCTAAAAGAACATTGGTTTTTTCCTTACTTTAGAGTCACCACCCAATATCCTGGGAACAAAATATATTTCAACAAAGTGAATCACTTTTATGCAATAAAGACACAGATCTGCAGCATAAGACATATCTTATTTGACTCTCCCTAACAGATTTTCCATTTTTGTTGTGGTGACTCATATGGGCAAACTCACTTACAATATGATTCAGCAATCTATACCAGAGATCTTTAGATTACTCCCCAGCAGAGTCACCATTTTTGTTGTTCTCCATTTTGAAAACTTTTGTTCCCTTTCTTTTAAAAATGAAAGTTACTACCTTTGAGCTACAATGGAAGAGGACAACAAAAAGTTTGAAATAAAAACAACAAGACAAGGTTTCAATTTAGGAAACCTCCTACACTTTAAGCTTATAAAAGTTTGGGCAAGTGAACCCTTTTATGACTATTTTCTTACAAAAATAGTAAAAGGTTTACAGAAAACTAGTGTACATTCCTATAAAATTTCCTTACTTACTGGTACAACTAAACATAAAATGGAAAGTTGATTTGACTTTTTGAAAAGGACCACAAAATGCATCAAAAAACGAACAGGTAAACCAATGCCTTATCTGGGTAATAGAGTCATCTACAACAGACTGCAACCTGACAAAAGAAAATCATACACAAGTCACAAATTAGTGATCTATCAACTCTGTATATGCCTGAAATATATAGAGTCCTAACCTGTACAAGACTTCATCATTAGATCCACACCAAAATACTGATATCAATGACTTTGTTTCAAAGTACTTTTATATTTCCTCCTTGAGAAAAAGACTTAAAACAACTTCATTAAATGCCTAACAAGTCATTCAGATAAACAATCTTTGATTACTTAAATGAAATGAACACCAATACAATGACATAGAGACAATACAAGTCTAAGTTTAAATTCTTTGGTCTATATATTTTATTTCTCCATCAAAAGATTACAAGTACATCCTATCTGACTCAAACATTGCTAAGAAAATGGTCTGTATTAATTTTGCTAGAGTTTAGCTACAAAATTTGTGTCCCTTTTCTAAGTATTTATGGTATCCACTTATAGAGATATGGATGTGAAAAGCTTTAGACTTTCCTAGAAAACAAATATTCTAAATCCTAACCATAATTTTCTGAAAATTTGCATTGTTTTACCATTGAAGTTGAGGGAGAAGCATAACTTTCTTTCTGGAATGCATGCTTCTACAATTGACTAGTCATTCAGTTGTAAAATGGCCAAAAGGGAAGGTTCCTATTACCCAAAATCTGTTACACAACCGACGGCTTCAAGATGCAGGTGTATTTTCATGTGTCGCAGCATCGGTTGGTTCCTCCTGAAAAAACACACAACCACACACCTATTTTCTCTACAAAATCTCCTTTAATACCTCTTTACAAATTAACACTTCAAAACAATGTAACCCTTTTGAAGATTTAAATTTTGGCGCCAACAGACCAGAAAGGCTTTCTTCTGAGTAATTCTCTTTTAGTCACTGATTTGCAAAGGTTACAAAATGAGCACTTTCCCATTGCGGTATCACGACAGCTGTTGGATCACTTCATTATTACTCAAATTTTAAAGAACAGTCACAACTTAACCACCTGCTTTAACCGCCAACACATGATAGATTAAAATTAACCACCGGGACTATTGGCGGTCTATCACTGAGTCACAAGGAATAACATTTCGGGCACTTCACAACTGTGGTACAACGACAGATGTTGATAGTCCCAAAATTTTACTTGGGTGCCACTTTTATGCGACCTCGGCTTGAGTCGGACCCACCTTTTTACCTTGGGCCTTCTTTGTCGCTAACCCGCAATTGATATAAAATGTGCACCTTTCCATTGCGGTATTGCGGTAGCCATTATATCAACATCCGACGTGCTCGGTTGTTATCTCACCCAAACTGCTCTAAATAGTTAGGCCCACCACTTGACCTTGGTTATATACCCTCTTCTCTGCCACATGTCACCTTAGGCTTTGGCTAGCAAATCCACCTATTCGCCAACTCACTCACTATGTCAGCACCGTTGGACCCACCTCAGGCTTTGGCTCCACTTAGTCACCCTGTCACGATGGATATTCTAACAGGTAGTTTCCCATCGCGACCCAGCGACCACCGTTGGATTTTCTACGATCCTCGTCTAATTTGCTCATCTTACCAGATCTTTAACATGCCTTGGCCATGTTGGGACTGATAAAAATTGAGTCAAGTTTAGAGGCTCAATCCAAAAATTTGCTCTGCATACCTAAACGAGTCAGTTTGAAGGGCCTAGTTTGCGAGGGGGTAAAATGGAGCCAGTTGATTTTCAGAAGGTAAGGCTCGGGATTCATGTCCCACACCTTTCATTTGGCCTATTTAGTGTGTGGCAACTTTCAAAATTCAGTTTGGATAAGTTTATGAGGTGCCCGTTTAGAGGGGTGAGCTGGAAGTGCATTTTAGGCACAAATGCATATTTTATTGAGTAGCCTACTTTGAGTGATTACATCTTTTTCCCTGTTGATCATCATGAGGAAATTCAAAGTGGATTCAATTCTATACATAAATTTGAGTGAGCTCACAAATTTTCAAGTCTTAACGAATCCATTTGCTCAGTTTTTGAAGCCGATTCCATTTGCAGTTTCTATGTTTTGGCAAGTCCCTGTTTCGACAGCTAGTCGGAGCCCTGTTTCGCATAAGTGTAAAAGTTGCCTAAGTAAGCGTCATGCCATAATGTTTGTTCCGGGCTGATGTTGGTATAAATGATGAGCTACGTTTCAAATTTCAAGGCTCTACCAATCCGTTTGATCGGTTTTCAAAAGAGCTCATTTTGCCATCATTTTCAGTTATCTGCACTTCTAGTGTTAGATCAATTAATGTAGCCGTTTTGGTGAGCGTGCTATTTGCATCCTGTCAGTCTGGTGATCGAATTGAGAATTCAAAGATTTAATATGTACTTAAAGGTACCTGTGTTCCAAATTTGAGGGCCTACGGAGGTCGTTTGGTATTTTTAAGAAAGGCATCATGTGTTGCCAGAACATTGACTTCATCAGGTCCGCAGTGTCGACAAAGCCAGTTGGCCATTTTCGGAAATTAATATCTTTTCACTCGGGACTCGTCTTGAGAAACCGTTTGGTAGATATCATCCTTGTATATCAAAGTACATGCCTATCAGACGGCGAGCTCCAGAAAGGCGTTTTGACCACATTGAAAATTACGTCTTTGCGATTAAATGCGAAAATTGTGGCGTAATCGCCTGGAGGTTGTAAAATTCAGTCTGATGATCCAAAAGTGATGCTGATCGTTTCCAGAGGTTGAATGTTGGCGCTTACCATGCATCAAGCTGGGTGGTTGTTGTGGTCAGAGGCATGAAGCACATGAACTAAAAAATAGTGCCGAAACAAAATAGGGGAGATAATGGCTCAAAGCGTAAGAAAGGAAACAGGTTTCCCTCAAAAATTTTGGGAGGATCCCTCTATTGTAAAGTGGAACAAAAGAACCGCTCATGTTCCCTTGCACTGTCATGCAACAGTTGAAGGAGCTTTAAGATTTTGGATTGAGCGCAACAATGTTGATTTCGAGGCTGCTACTCTGGCAGCATGGGGAGATGAATCTGTTTCGGCTTCTCTTGAGAGTACTGCATTTTGGGTCAAAGAATTACCTTATGTTATGTCTTTGAGTGGCTACTGGAATTTCTTCCTAGTTCCAAATCCTGAAGAAGCTCCTCAGAAGTTTTATGAGATCAGCTTTGACGACTCTACATGGGGAACCTTGCCAGTTCCATCAAATTGGCAAATGCATGGTTTTGATATTCCAATTTACACAAACACTGAGTATCCATTTCCACTGAATCCACCATTTGTCAGCACTGAAAACCCCACTGGATGCTATCGAAAATCTTTCATTCTTCCAGATGAATGGAGAGGTCGTCGTGTGTTTTTACACTTTGAGGCGGTTGATTCAGCATTCTATGCTTGGATAAATGGTGTACTTGTGGGGTACAGCCAGGATAGTCGGCTTCCTGCAGAATTTGAGATCATTGAAATTTGTTATGAACCTGGTTCTTCCAAGGAAAATATATTAGCGGTTCAAGTGATAAGGTGGAGTGATGGGTCTTATCTGGAAGATCAAGATCATTGGTGGCTATCTGGTATTCACCGTGATGTTATTCTTCTGTCAAAGCCACAGGTGTTTATATCAGATTACTTTTTTAAGACACATTTGACTGAAGATTTTTCTTCTGCAGAACATCCAGCCCTGTATATTCTTCTAGTTATGCTGAAAGACTCATCAGGCAATTTGATAGACTGTGAAGCTTGCCAAGTTGGCATTCGGAAGATTTCGTTCAGACCAAAAGAATTACTTGTCAATGGGAAACCGATTCTCATATGTGGAGTCAATAGACATGAACATCATCCACGAGTGGGGAAAAACTAACATCGAATCTTGCATGATTAAGGACTTGGTTCTTATGAAGCAACATAACATTAATGCTGTAAGAAATAGCCATTATCCACAGCATCCTCGTTGGTATGAGCTATGTGACCTTTTTGGAATGTACATGATTGATGAAGCAAATATAGAAACACATGGTTTTTATTCTTCAATACCACTTAGCCAAAAAACACATCCTACCTCACAGCCAATCTGGGCACATTCCATGTTGGACCGTGTAATAAACATGATGGAAAGAGACAAAAACCATTCATGCATTATATCATGGTCAATAGGAAATGAATCTGGCTATGGACCAAATCATTCAGCTTCAGCAGGTTGGCTGCGTGAAAGAGATCCCACAAGAGCACTACATTATAAGGGTGGCTACTGTTGAACTTGGTGCTGCTCGGGTAAACAAAGAAAGTGCAGAAGTCCGTGATTGTAAATTTGAACCGTGCGACTTGCTATGGTCGTAGTTTCGCGTAACATCGCACCGAAACGGAACGTTGTGCGTCTGTCTGTGTGTGCTGAATCTTCTATGAGGCTATATTTAGCAAAGGGAGTTTTGGTTTTTACTGAAACGGAAAAGAATAGCAAATGATTGTTGACAATTTGTGTGGAACAGGGGAAATCGAGCTGGCTTTTCCAAGCAATGTAAGCTTCAAAAAATCACCATGAAAGCACTCAGGGAAAGTAAAAAATGAAGTCCCAGGCTTAATCATTATCCCACATGCACTGGGAAATGTTCTTTTTAATGTTTATATGCAAAAGCGCACAGTATTATAGTGTCTAAGCCTTAAAGGCTTTTGACACAAGGTGCCCATGAGCGCCCAAGGCGGGCCCAAGGCAAAATTTTGCAGACGAAAGCCGGGTTAACGAGCGAGCATGTTCGAGAGAGATCGACGGCTCGCGCTATTTCGCGAAGGAAGATGCACAAAGTTTAAACCCAGCGAAATAGCGAAAATGAACGTGAGCCGTCCACGTGTCGTGATAGGTGGCAGTTCAGCAGGCGGGTCCCGGTGAGGTGGCACCCAGTGGCGATGATGTGGCATACAAGCAAGCAGCTCAGTGGCGGTGATGTGGCCGACAAGTGGCAAAAGATGAGGTGTCATCCCAGGTGGCGCCCAGTAGACCCCATCAGCCAATCAGACCCCGCCACGTGGCAAGGCGTCAGAGCACATATGGAGGCAAAAATTAAATTTTAAATGAATAAATGATATAGTTCTGACTATATTAAATTTCGAAATATTTAAATGACTGAGCACAAATGAGAATTAATTCACCCAGGGTCTAAATTTTGGCCAAAATATAAAGTATTATATATCGCCGGAAAGCTCTCGGAGTGAGGAATCTGATTATGAGGTTAATTTTGACAATGTGGGATATTTTGGATGCAGTTTTCACAGGAACAAAATTCAGTTAGAGAAGGGACACTTGGCAATTTTCAGTTGTGGATTTGTTTTTCTTCCCTCCTCTTTTTATTCTCCATTCTTCTCAGTTGTAAGGGTTCCAGAATTCTGTGAGGAAGTGCTCCAGTTTTCATGGCTTCCATTTTCTGAAATTCTTGACCCAAACTTGTAAAGTTCTATGGATCTATTCAGGGTATAGAGGCTACATTGCAGGATGACAGATTATTTTCTAGTTGCAGGTCTTACTTGTGTCAGGCATGAGTAAATTTCCCATGATATTGTCTCTGTGATATGTTTTTTCATTATTATGAATTCAATCCTCAAGGAGGATGAAATTTGTCATCTCAAGGAGATTGTGTGACTGTTGTAGGTATCCTTCAAGGAAGGTTTTAAATTCTATAGTCAGTCATAAATGATGAAATATATTTCCAGATCTGATAAAATTGTGAATGAATCAAATAGTGCATTAATATAAGGTATTGATGCATGAATATCTTGTTTAAGGAAAATAAGCTTGCATCTATGATTCATATTTGTAGTTATGTTTGTGACTCTGTTGCCCAATGAACAAGGCACTGGTCTTGCAAGTTTGGGGATGTTTTCAGATATACATTTTAAAAGATAAATCTATTTTCCCTTCATGTTTAGGGGTGTTTGTGTTCCATTCTTTCCAAGCTCTATTTCATCCTATTGTTTATACAGATCTAGCCAATCTGTAATGTTTCCTAACCTGTTGAGCTTGTGAAATGATCTATCTGCTTAATGTTGATGCAGTTACGTGTCTGTAATTGTTGTATTTAGTGCATCAAGAGGGTGTCCCCCCCTAGGTCTAGCAGAACCTGAAGTGCAGGAGGATCAATTAGGATCCTATGTTATGTTGTCCAAGCCCTGATGTGTTTTGTAGACTGAAATTGGCCATTTCATAGAAAGATTTGCAGGTGTTCTTGGGTTATCACTTTTGGTGAACAACAGGCCACTTCCTTCTAGCGGGCCCCACCATTCAATCTCTATGTCATGATGAAAAACCATCATGCAACTTCCAATCGCAGTGTAGAAACAGTCATTGATCATTGAGCTACTAACTGTTCGAACTTTAAATTTCTTTCAAAACTTAGTCACCACCGCTTAACCGTTTGCCTTAACTGCTTGCATTAACTTTTTGTTTTGGCCCGTCGCTAATGGTTTGTCACTGGGTCCCAATAAATAACCATCACACACCTTTATGTCTTAGTCTCATGACAACTGTCAGATCTTCCTCCCGACCGTCTGATTTTTCTTGGACTTGCTCAACTTTTACCTTGCCTGAGCGGTTCTCTTCTCATGGGCCCCACCACTTGGTCACCATGTCATAATGAATATCCATCGAGCAACTTTATGTCACAGTATAGCGACTACCCTTTAATTTCTCTGAACTTTCCAACCTGTTAACACACCTAAGCCACTCTCTTCTCATGGGCCCCACCACATGGTCGCTGATCCGCGAAGAATAACAGTTGAGCAACTTTAAAAAGTGGCTCAGCGACCACCGTTAGATCAACAGGAACTCATTCGGCCTTTAGGGACCCCGACGGATATAAGGAAAGACTTAGGACTTAGGAAAATATGTGAAATATTTCAAAATTAATTAAAAACCCACCCAAGCCTAGACTTAAAATGGCCCCATTTCAACGATGCGACGATCCTTCCACCTAAGTGGAAAATGGTAACAAGCAAAAAGAAGTGACATGGAGATAATACAACACAAAGGTTTATTTTTTCAAATGTTTTTGAAATGCCCAAAAACCCTAAACCCTTAGAACCATAATCTTGCAGACAAAGGTCAAACTTCTGAATTTTGAGAGACTCCAATAGCTAAAAGGCAAGATTTTCAACATATTTAAAACAGTGATAACAAGGTCATAAATGTGCATACTCGTTTCAATCTTGTTTTTGGTCGACTTGGTGAGGAATTTTTTGTTATGGTTTGGTATATATGTGATGATTTGTTGAAAAGAAAATATGATATGTGTGTGTGGAATTCAGCAATGAGTGTGTGCGATTTGATGTAAGGATGTTGATGTGATGCCTTTGTTCATACTGTACTTTTTCTGAAAGTTGTATTGTTGTATCTTTCCCTCTTGTAGTTGGGATCAATGTGCAAGTCCTCTTTTTGTATCTTGCCCCAAGAGTAGTTAGCCTTGGTCCCCAAGTCCAAAGTAGTGAGCTCCCTCTTTTGTAAATCATTTCTATATAGTGGATCAATTCTGTGACTTGGCACTCACCGTGGTTTTTTCCAATTTGGGTTTTCCACGTATAAATATTGGTGTTCATGTGTGAATGTCTTATGATGTTCTCTTTGATGTGAATTCTTGGAATAAACTTGTTAATGTGAGATTAAAGTCTGATATTTTAGTTTATGTTGATTCACCCCCCCCCCCCTCGTCTCAGCATCTAGCGTGTGTTCAGCACTTCATTCTTCCTACTAGTTTCACTCTCATAATTGTTGAAGAATTTTATTTTCTATCAAGTCTAGGTAGTATTTGTTAGGATAAGTTGGCATTAACCTTGCAAATTATATGTCATTCATGTGTCTCCATGTTCCTTTGAAAGTTTTCCCTAGCACATGAGAGGAAAATATTTAATATGTGTACCTTATGGGTAATTATAACCACATTTTCAAGAGGTGAACATGTAATGGTGATATAGAGAAGACAAGATGCATAAAATATCCTCCTTTAGGCATCCACAATGGAATATGAAGGTTCATGCTTTGGGCGCTTAGGATTAGAAGGACAAAGGTTGTCCATTGGTGAATTCGAAGAGTCATCATGGAAAAAAATAGCATTGTTTCTTCAAGATAGAATAATATTGGCATTTGGAAGAAGAATTAATTAAACTGCATAATAAAAATAGCATTGTTTCTTCGAGATAGAATGTATTGGCATTTTGAAGAAGAATTAATTGAATTACATGGTAAAAAAAAAAATTAGGAAAATGTTAGTCATTTTGAAGATAAATAAAATAAATATTGCAATAGACAAAAGATTCTAGTATATTTTTCTAAAAAATGTATGTTGTTATCAAAATGATAGAGATGTTTTAGGTATTAGTAGTGTGATATAATATTACTATTGACATTAATTTAATATTAATGAAGATTTTTCTTTATGCAAGTAAGATGAAGATTATGAGAGTCTAGAAGTGCAAGCAAAAAAAGAGATTGGAAAAAAAAAAAAAAGAGGGTGAACTGAAACAACAAAACCCTAGCATTTTCCTTTATGTGCTATGATAGAGGAAGTTGCAATGCACCTCAAAATGACAGTCAGGCAAGTGGGAAATAATATTAATCCCAATTCAAGCAATTTTATGGAGGAAAGTGAATGCTTTCAAGAGGAGAACGAAATGAAACAAGGAGGCATTACAAAGGATGCAAAAATGATTAATTAAATGGGTGATTCACTACCAAAGGAACAATAGGGCATTAATACAGGTAAATATTTAGAACTACAACTCCTTGATAATGTTATTGATGCTATTAATGAATGTCAAAGAAGATTTGTTATTTTGTTCTTCATCAAAGGTATCCCTTTTGAGGATAAATTTTACAAATGCGATCATTTAAATAAGAATTATTGGGATGGGGGATAGAAACCCTAAGTGGTATTGGTAAGGGCTATTTGTCATGCATGTTCAAATTTGTAGATCATGCAACTTGTCATTTTTCAATACAGCATGATATGGGTAATTTTCAAACAAACTTATTACCTGCAAGCCTAGAGTTTGAACTTTAATCCTAAAGACCCTTCTCGCTCACATTAACCTATGTGGATTTAACTTCCCTTCCTTAATTTTCCATTCAAACCCTTCTTAAAAGACATAATGGCTAAATTAGGTAGGATAATCTAGTGTAAGCATAACTTGGATAATTTTCAAGTTTAAGGGTTCATCCAAGGGCCTATCTAGAAGTTGATCTAATAACCCATTACCAAAAAATATTAAAATTTTTGGCCTAGTATTTGAACTTTACCAACCTATAGTTTACCTAAATAAACTAGAAATGTTGGACATTGTTGCTACTAGGATATGCCATTGTCATTGATGTCAACATATTCCTGCTCTGGTGGTTGCAAATTGGTGTATTGGGATTATGGTTTGGTGTATGGAGTATTTCTAGTATCATTATATTATTTTGTATTGGTTTCAATGTTCCAGAAAGCTTAATTGATCATATCAGATGATCTGGTTATGCAGTTTGTTTTTTTGATCAGTGCTTTGTAGAGAAGTATTTCCTCCAGTATATTCCAGTGTGGTCAGATCTAGAGCTAATAGTTTGGGAAATTTTTTGGGATTCTCTTGTGTATCTTCATTTCATATGGTTCATGATTTGGTGCTCCGCAAGTTATCTTTTCTTTGTGACGGTTGGCGTTGTGTGTGTTCTTGAGTTTCAAATGTTGATCGATAAAGATTTGATAAGTGGTGTTGGTGTAGTTGTTGCTAATGTTTCTAATATGCTTGTTGGTGTTTCCAAAGTATGTCCTTATTTTTTTTATGATCTGCATCGATCATTGTACATGTTCTTGATGATTTTGCTAAAACAGTGATGTTCTTTATGTTATGCGATATTCCTGGTGGTGTAGCATGTTGTGGTTGATCTTGGCGTGATTACCAATGGAAATGAGCATTTGAGAATTTGATTTAGGTCCATGTTATGTCATGTATATCATTATATTGGTCTGGTGGTTGATCCTTGTATCGTGTAATGTAATTTTTGAATTGTGAGTTGAGGGTTTAGTCGACCTTGTTGTCGAGGTTGATGAATTATATAAATAGGTGATATTGTCATGTAATTTAGGTGTCATGGTTGTGTCTGTATTATCAGAGAGTGGTATATGTGCGAATAAGGATTTATCTTTTAGTATGATGTTGCAGAGAAGACAATTGTGCTTAACCAGAACTGTAAACAGGTATTTGGAGATGTTATTCTTTCAGTTCATTCCTTCTAGATTGCAGTTTGAATCTTGTTGTAAGTAAGTGAGACTTCCCTGAGGGTTGTATCCTTCCAAGTCATTATCTTTTGAGCAGTGAGCTCTAGGAAGTGTGCCTGAATGCATGTGCATTCCCCACTATACTATTTTCACATACTACTACAGAGTATCATCTTATTGTGGGTAGGTTCCCACCATGGTTTTTCCCTTAACTAGGTTTTCCATGTCAAAATCTTGGTCTTGTGTGTTGTGTTATTTATCTGCTTATCTTTGTTGTTGTTGTAGTTTATGAGATCTATTTTTGTGGTTAAGTTCATAGATCTAGTGAAAATTGATTCACCCCCCCCCCTCTCAGTTTTCCTTCATTATTGTTGCCAACAATTGGTATCAGAGCTAGATCATTCAGAAGAATCTTAACCTCTTGAGGAGATACGAGATGGAAACTGAAAGTAAAAGTGTTATCTTTAAGAACGAGAGTCTGAGATTTGATGGTATTAACTATGTTATATGGAAGAACCAGATGGAAGTGCACTTGAGATGTCTTAGAGAAGATTACTGGAAGATTACAAAGAATGTCTATGTTGTTCCTCATAATGGACCGAACACTGTCGATGAGATCAAGGAAGATGAAAATACCATTAGATTGAAGGAAGCATTGTTGAGTGCCCTGACTAATTTAGAAATGAAAAATGTAATGGGACTTCAGACTGCACATGAGATCTAGGAGAAGCTTGAGACCCTGTATGAAGGAGATAAACAAGTTAAAGTTGCTAAGTTGCAGAGCTTGAAAGGAAAGTATGAGATGTTGAAGATGGAAGAAGATGAGAACATAGATACCTTTATGGATAAGGTGAATGATCATGTCCTACGTATCAGATGTGTCGGTGGAACTCTTGAAGAAGATGAAATTGTTACTAAGGTGTTGATATCTTTGTCTCCTGCTTATAAACATAAGGTAGATGCAATTGATGAGATCTAGAGTGTGACTACAGTGAGAAGAGATATGCTAGTTGGAATGATTGTTACATTTAAGCTAAGTGAATTTGGTGAATCACATGGAAATTCTAAAACGGTATTTAGAGCATTTGTATCTGGAAAGCAAAAGTATGATCCTAAAGAATGTAGAATATCTAGATATGAAAGAGAGAGAAGGGAGATGGAAGAGCAAGAAAGAGAATTGGAAGAGCTTGAAGCATTGATTTCCGGGAGATTACCTAAAGGAGCCAGTAAGTATGATGGAAAATTGCCTTTCAAATGTTTCTCTTGCAATAAGGTAGGACATTTTACTTCTAGGTGCTCGGAGAGAATGGCTAAGTATGATAGGCATGATAAATTTGATAAGCATGATAGAAATGATAGATATGAGAAGCATGAGAAGTATGATAAGCCTTACAAGTCTAACTAAAAGTATAAGCATCAGAAGAACTATTATTATGTTGCTGATGAAGAATCAGAAGGAGATGAAGTCGTATTTATTGCTATCAAAGAAGATGGATGGGTACATGTTGATTCCACAAGTTGTACTATTGAAGAGAAAGATGAATGGGTGATTGATAGTGATTTTTCACATCATATGACCAATGAGAAAAGAAAATGTGTGAGTATGAAAAGGTATGATGGTAAAATAGTGAGATTTGGAGATGACAAAGCCTGTGTGATCCATGGTAGAGGTTCTATTTCCTTTAATGGTAAGCATAATACTGATGATGTCCTATATGTTGAAGGTTTGAAGCATATTCTTTTAAGTGTTATATAGATGGTTGAAAAAGGTTATGATTTGCAATTCAAGAATGGTAAATGCAAGATCCTAAATGCCTTTGGTATAGAGATTGCATCTAGAACTAAGATTGAAGGTAATATCTTTCATTTGAATGTTGGTGAGAAAAGTTGCTTGATTGCTCAAATTTATTAAAGTTGGTTATGGCATAGGAGAATGTGTCATATTAATTTTGATTCAATGATTAAGATCGGTTCTACTCAAGCTGTTAGAGATCTACCTAAGATTGTTAAGCCTACTAATCTGGTATGTAAGGAATGCCAATTGGGTAAGCAAACAAGAATTTCCTTCAAGATCAAACAGTATACATGTAATGGACTGCTAGATATTGTACATGCTAACCTATGTAAACCTATAAATGTTAGAAGTGTGCAAGGTGACAGATATTTTATGTTGCTAATTAATGATTATTCCAGGATGATGTGGGTTGTATTTTTGAAGGAGAAATCTAAAGCATTTGACAAATTTAAGATATTCAAAGCAAAGGTTGAGACTGAGTCAGGATTGAAGGTGAAATGTCTAAGATCTGATAGAGGGGGAGAATTTTGTTCTGGTGAGTTTTATTCATTCTATGAGAAGCATGGGACTAGAAGACAATTATCTACTCCTAGAACCCCACGGTAGAATGGAGTTGTTGAAAGGAAGAACAAGACTATTTTGGATTCTCCAAGGACTATGATAATTGAAGGTAACATTCTGAAGATCTATTAGAGAGAAGCTATTGGCATTTTTATTTACACATTCAACCAAGTTCATATTAGAGGTGATACTAGTAAGACTCCTTATGAATTATGGTTTGGTCATGTTCCTACAGTGAGATATTTCAAAAATTTTGGTAGCAAGTGTTATATCAAGAGAGATGACGGCATAGTAAATTTTGATGCAAGAAGTGATGAAGGAATTTTCTTGGGATATTCTACAAAGAGAAAATCCTATTGGTGCTATAATAAGAGACTGAAAAAGATAGTGGAAAGTGCAAATGTAAAGGTTGATGAGAACCTTAGAAAAGATATTAGTGGATATGATGATGGTTAGCATGTTGTCATAATGCCTATTCAAACTAAAGAATTGAAGCAAACTGGTTTGGTAGAGATAGTTAATCTGAATGTTGTTGCTACCAGTGGAAAGATGCAAGAACCTGAAAAATCAGAACAATCAGAAGACTCTGAAGTATGTAAGATTGAATCATTTAAAAAATCAGATTGTTGGAGATAAAAGTAAAGGTGTGATGACTAGAAGAAGGCTAGATGTTGAAGAGGTATGTTTGATTTCTAAAGTTGAACCTAAAGATGTTGTTGAAGCTTGCAAAGATGAAAATTGGATGAGAGCTATGGAAGAAGAATTAGGTTAGATAGAAAAGAATAACACATGGGAGCTTGTGCCTAGACCTAAAGATAAGAATATTATTCGTACTAAATTGGTATAAATATCAAGATAGAATAAATTTGGTGAAGTTGTTAGAAATAAAGCAAGACTGGTATGTAAAGGATATTCACAGAAAGAAGGAATTGATTATGAGGAGACTTTTGCTCCAGTAGCAAGACTTGAATCTGTTAGACTGTTGTTTGCATATGGTGCTTATAAAGATTGTTAAAGTATATCAAATGGATGTCAAATATTCCTTTTTGAATGGTGATCTTGAGGAAGAAGTTTACATTGAGAAACGTGATGGATTTTTATTATTAGATAATGGAGACATGGTGTGTAAATCGAAGAAAACTCTTTATGGATTGAAACAAGCCCCTAGAGCCTGGTATGCTAGATTGGATAAGTACTTGTTGAAATTGGGATTTAATAAAGGTATTGTTGATAGTAATCTATACTTTAAAATTGAGAATGATAACATCTTAGTTGTTGAAGTCTTTTTGTATGATATTATCTTTGGATGTGATGATAACTTGAGTATGAAGTTTGTCGGTGATATGCATAAAGAATTTGAGATCTCTATGATAAGAGAAATGAAATTTTTCTTAGGTTTCTAGATTTCATGGACTGGAAAAGGTATCTTTATATCTCAAGCTAAATATGTGCAAGAATTGTTGAAGAAGTGTGGGTTGGATGACTCCAAACCGGTTGGAACTCTTATGGTGACTAGTTGCAAATTATCTAAGAATGATGAATCTCCAAAAGCTATGTAGAGTTTGTACATATCTATGGTTGGTGGACTTTTATATCTTACTCATACTAGGTCAGACATTATGCATGTTGTGTGCATGGCTACTAGATATCAAGTTGATCCAAAAGAGATTCATGTCACTGTTGTGAAGAGGATATTCAGATACTTGAAGGGGACTATGGATTATGGTTTGTGGTATATGGGGAATGATGATTTCATGTTATGTGCTTACACTGATGTTGATTGGGCTGGTGATGTTGATGACCAGAAGAGCACCACTAGTGGAGCATTCTTTTTAGGTAAGAAGTTGATTTCATTGGCTAGTAAGAAACAAGATTCAGTGTCCTTATCTACTGTTGAAGCTGAGTACATTGCTACTATTAGTAACTTCACTCAGCTAGTTTGGATGAAGAAAATGTTGAAGGATATCAGAGTTATCTATGATGAGCCTACTGCCATATATTGTGACCATTCCAGTGCTATTAACATGTCAAAGAATCTAGTGCAACATTCAAAAACTAAACATGTATCAATGAAATATCATTACTTAAGAGAAAAAGTCAATGAAGAGGAAGTTAAGTTGGAGTATGTATTTACAAAGGAATAGATTGTTGATAACTAAGCCTTTACCTGTAGATACATTTGTCTATTTGAGAGACAAGTTAGGGGTATCCACCCCTCCTAATGAGAACTAGATGTATTGAGTTGCATCAATCTAGTGGACTTCATAGTCTTATCTCTTTATCTGGATTGATGAGTTGGTGTTGCTCCTCTGGTGGAGTAGTTTGGTTATGTGTTTTTGGGGGAGAGATTCATGTTTTATATTCTTAGAAAGTGAGTTTGGTTTTTTGTTTTGAGATCTTTGGCATTACTGTCAAAGGGGGAGAGAGGCATGTGAAAAAATGTTTTAATTGCTTGATCTTAGGGGGAGTTTGTTGGAGACGTTTTCTTTCTTTGGTGAAAAATTGTTTTAGTGCTTGATCTTAGGGGGAATTTATTGGAGATGTTTTATTTCTTTGCATTGATTGTTTTTCACATTCATATGTTTCCATCAATGCCAAAGAGGGAGATTGTTGGACATTGATGCTGCTAGGATATGTTGTTGTCATTGATGTCAACATAGTCTTGCTCTGGTGATTGCAGATTGGTGTATTGGGATTATAGTTTGGTGTATGGATTATTTCTAGTATCATTATATTCTTCTATATTGGTTTTGGTATTTTGAAAAGCTTAATTGATCATATCAGATGATCTGGTTATGTAGTTTTTTTTTTTATCAGTGCTTTGCAGAGTTCAGTATTTCCTTCGGTATTTCGATTGATCAAATCTAGAGCTGATATTTTGGGAGATTGTTTGGGATGGTCTTATGTATCTTTATTTCATATGGTTCATGATTTGGTGCTCTGTGAGTTATCTTTTCTTTGTGACAGTTGTTGTTGTATGTGTTCTTGAGTTTCAAATATTGGTCAATGAAGATTTGATAAGTGGTGTTGGTGCAGCTATTGTTGATGTTTATAATGTTCTTTCTAGTGTTTCCTAAGTATGTCCTATTTGTTTTGATGATCTGAATTGATCATTGTCTTTGTTCTTGATGATTTTGCTAAACCAGTAGTGTTCTTCGTGTTATGCGGTATTCTTGGTGGTGTAGCATGTTGTGGTTGATCTTGGCGTGATTACCGGTGGAGATGAGTGTTTGGGAATTTTATTTAGGTCCATGTTATGTCATGTTTATCATTATATTTTTTGGTGGTTGATCCTTGTATCATGTGATGTAATTTTGTAATTGTGAGTTGAGGGTTTAGTTGACCTTGTTGTTAAGGTTGATGAATTGTATAAATAGGTGATATTGTCATGTAATTTAGGTGTCATGGTTGTGTTTGCATTATCAGAGAGTGGTATATGTGTGAATAAGGATTCATCTTTCAATATGATGTATTGAGCATAGATTGGTGTTGTAGAGCAGACAGTTGTGCTTAACCGGAACTGTAATCAGGTATTTGGAGATGTTATTCTTTCAGTTTATTCCTTCTAGATTGTAGTCTGAATCTTGTTGTAATTCAATGAGACTCCCCTGAGGGTTGTATCCATTTGGGTCATTATCTTTTGAGCAGTGAGCTCTAGGAAGTATACCTGAATGCATGTGCATCCCCATTGTAATATTTTCACATAATACTACAAAGTATCATCTTATTGTGGGTAGGTTCCCACCATGTTTTTTCCCTTAACCGGGTTTTCCACATCAAAATCTTGGTGTTGTGTGTTGTTCTATTTATTTTCTTATCATTGTTGTTGTTGCAGTTTATCAGATCTATTTTTGTGGTTAAGTATGTAGATTCGGTGAAAACTGATTCACCCCCCTCCCCCCTCTCAGTTTTCCTTCATTGTTGTTGCCAATAGGAAATGAATGTTTTTTACTCTTGGAAGGAAGGCCATCTAATTAATTTTTGTCCTTTTAGAAAAAGAAAATCAATTTATCCTTCTCGGACCTCTCTTGGTAATCAGCCCCTTCCATGTTTTGCCCCTATCACTGAAAATGTACCCCCTTCCTCTCTCATTCCTTCTAGTGTTTATGGTAAATTTGTACCTTCTTATAAAGACTCATTTATATCAAATGGATGGAGAGTATTTAGGAAGAGAAAGAACATCTAGTCTCTTCCCCTTCTCCCATTTTGCAACCTTCACCCCATAATATCACTACCCCATCTTCCCCTTCTTCTCCTAAATAATTTGTTCATGAGCCTTTTCCTCCCCCTTATCATTCTTCTCACCCTCGTCACTCTTCTTATCCCACCATTCTTCTCCTCACCCATGTTCTTGTGACTCCTCTCACTCTCACCATAGATTCAAATCTCCTTCTTCTACCTCTAAAGACCGACAATGCAAGGAACAAGAACTTCCTCTTAACAACAGTTTCAGCATGTTATCTCAAGATGATGACTCTTCTTCGCCATGAACTTTAAATTTCTTTCTTGAAATATAAGAGGGATCTCTCTTCCTCATCAAAAATATAAAAAATAATTGATCATGAAATAGAAACCTGATATTTTAGTTCTCCAAGAAGTTAAACTCGATAGTATTATACTTGAAGCTTCCTTACACAACAATTGGAAAGATGCTTCTTCTTTTAATACTTTCCATTTAGATGACAAAGGAGGTGTTGTTATTGGGATTTCATACTAGGTTTCAAAGTTTAAAATTGACAAGGATGAAGACCCCTCCCATAGTTGTGTTTGGGTTCTTACCATTATCAATGGTCAACTTATTGGATTTTATTCTATATATGCTTCCAATTTCTCTGGAGAATGAATCCAATGCTAAGATTCAATGGCTAATAATTTACCTAGTGCATATTGGATATTAGCTGGTGACTTTAACATGGTAGAACATCCTCAAGATTGTAGTGGGAATAAAATAATAATTTTCAACATAAATGAATATGATAGTTAAATGTTTTGTCTCAACTTCTTGGGGGTGGTAGACCCTATACATGATAAAATTGTCAGCCAATCTAGTAACTTGTATACCTAATGCAATCATATAATGTGTGGAGATATAAATGTAGACGTATAAATCTGACCACTTTTCTAAGTGAATATTTAATATTCATTTTAACCACATTCCTCTATTTAATTAATTTCTCCATATTCATCTATTTGATTAAATAAGTTACTCAATTTATTTAATTAAGTTCACCTAAGCCTTTTCTAACCTTTGATTAAATAAATCACTTTATTTAATTAATTCCCCTTTCTCCCTTTTTAATTAAATTTACATTTAATTAAATTGATCTTTGCAAATAAATAAATCTAATTTATTTATTTAAAATCTCCCACTTGTATTTATGCAAGTTGCATCTATTTAATTGAAATAAAGCAATTTACTTTAATTAAAATCCTTTTTCCTCCACTTGCATTTTCCTACATCTCCCACTTGCCTCCTAAACCCCTTCTAGATTCTTCTAATCACTTCCAATTTAGCCTAATCCATCTCCTAAATATTGTCACAATCCTAAGCAAAGGGAAGTCACTTTTTAAAGTCTCCAAAGCCTTTGAAAACCATTAAAGGCTTTATGTCCTCAACAAGTTAACCCTCAAAGTCTTTTAAACCATTTAAGGCTCTTACATAACCATTAATGGTTAACTCAACCTTCTTGCATGATTAGAGACTTTCTCTCTAACTCAACCCTCATCTAACCCAAGGGTCTCATCAAGCATTCATGGCTTTAACCTTGGTTATCCCCTTAACCCTTGCACAAGAGTATATCCCTTGGGTAAAAGCTTTATCCAATGGATAACCCTAGTCTAACCTTAACCCTTACCTCCTAAGGTAACCTTCATGTCTTCTCAAGAATGTAATGCTAATTTAATCTCCTCTCAAGCAACCTCTTGTTGACAATTGTCACCATTTCATTGTTGAGAATTGTGAACATGGATTGATTAACTTTCAATCCTAACCCTTGTTAAGATTATTCAATCTTGACCATCCATTTCCCTATTTTTCCTATAAATAGAGCTCTTATTCTCTCATTTTGATATATATAGAAATCTTTGTGTATCAAACTTATAGTCATTTAACTAAGCATTTTAGCCTCTCTTTGATAAATAATCTTAATAGTATTTAGAAGCATTCTAATATCATAGAATATCCATGTTAGGCTAGTATACCATTGTTAGGATAATTAGTTAATCTTATCATCATCTTTATGCTAGCATAATCATCATAGATTCAATAGAATACATATCTAGGAATGCATTCATGTTTATAATCAAACATCACTTGTTCTTGGAGTTGTCATTCCTAAGTCACTTTGCTCAGTGATCTGAGAGCAAAGGCATTGACTTTAGGGATCCTGTGAGATAGAGAACAATGGGACACCCCTTGGTAAGTTGAGCTATTCAATACAGTTCCTATAAATTGCACGAAGAGTCTCATTGGTGTGTGGACCCTTTGAAACTCACATTCACATTTATGTTGCCCTCATTTCTCGCACACATTTTTGGTGCCCACTTTGGGGCTCGAATCCATGAATCATATCATTTTTTATGCAGGAGCAAGATTGCAAGCACACAGGAATGTTGTTTTAGCACATGGGGACCTTTCATTAGCGCATTCAGAGAAAACACTAGCACTTTTGGTGCAATGTTTAGCGCATCAGACCCATTCCCTAGCACATCTAGACCCTTTGTTAACGCATAACATTCTGGTTTTTATTTTGTATGTTGGAACAACAACATAGCACATTTTGTAACCAGTGTAGCGCATTCGGTAGCCTAATCCATCTCCTAAATATTCACTTAGGAATGGGCTTAAAATTAAGCAAACTGGATAGATTTTATGTCTCTCTTAACCTTTCATTGGTTCATGATTTGTTGGGGTTTTTGGTACAAGTGTATCTTTCATCTACCCTTCTTGATAATTATCCCATTATGTGTAGCATTTACCTATCTCAAACTTCAAACCTTTTCAATTCTCTCCCTTTTAAGCTTAATGTCTCCTATTTGAAAAATATTATTTGCTTGGTTACACTTGAGGGGATTTGAAACTCTCTTCTTAAACCTAGTGAAAGAGTTTCTTGCATTGATTGGTGGTGTGTTGCCATCACTTAATGCATAATTTCCTTTGCTCATTTGGTAAACACATGGCTTGGTAGAAAAAACATAAGGAAAAATCCCTCCAAGGGAAACTTTCTCATGACTGAAAATTCTCAATGCTTATCCTACCAATATTAATCTGCGAACTTCATTGATTCTACTGAAGCTCTTCTACACAAAATTGATAATTATGGAGGTTAGGGGCTAAAGTAAGATCCAGGTTACTCTAGATAAAATAAGGTAACAAGTGCTCTAAATATTTTTTTAACTATCTCAATTATAAACACAAAAAAAAAAAAAAAAATTGGTGCTATAAAGGATGAATTGATACCCTTCATTTTAATCGTGCTAATTTATGCAATCTATTTGTTACACCCCATTGTGATGCTACTATTTACTTTGACTTGTTTTAGTTAAAATACTTTAAGCATCTGAATATGCTTTGAATATATTTATCTGGATTTGGGAAATGGATGAATGAATGTGCAATCATTCTTATATTTTGAATATTTAAAGATCAAATATATGATGTATATATATATATATATATATATATATATATATATATATATATATATATATATATATATATATATATATATATATATATATATATATATATATATATATATATATATATATATATATAATTTTATTATCAACCTATCGGCCTACATGTTTAATTTTCCACGTTGCAGGTTGACTCGGTCTTTTCCCATTCACCTTGACCTCTATGTGGAGGGAGGGAAGTAACAAAGAGGAGGAGTGCCCACCATGGAGAGTGGCACACCTTACTCTTTAGGAGGTGCGATGGTAAACCGCCACCTGTCCCTTTGCTATTTTAAATGCATGTGTTATTTGTAAAGAGCAATACATACATCAACCCTCCCCCCCCACTTCCACTTTGTAAGGTGGTGAATATAATGGATGGATACCTTGGATAATATCGACCCATTCCACATTGATGGTGAAAACATAGAGAGACTTGATCAATAGGAATATAGTAAATAGAATAGAAGTTGAAACTAATTAGGTATGTGTAAGTTAATTATATTTGACTTAGTAAAGGATGATTCATAGTATTATATTGGTGGATTGTTATGTGTCGACCATAGAATTAGTGAGTAGCCACATATTCCTACTGGTGGAAATGAGTAAGAGAGTTGTGGCAATTACAAGAGATTAATTATAGCCTTAAGTCTCTTGCATCTTTCATATAAATAGATGAGCCCTCTTGGAGCATAGGGTATCCATTCCAGTTCATTTGTCTCATTCTATCATTTCTCTTAGTGCTCATATTTTCATCACTGAGAGAAGGAAATAGTGTTATTTATATGAGAGTATAGGATAGATACTATTGTAGAAGGCTTGGAAGTTTGAATCTAGTGGAATAGTGGTGAAACTAGCATCTTGGAGGAAGGAATTGATAGTGCATAATAGCTTTATTACAGGCATGGGGAAATTATTTCTTCTTATTTATTGATATGTTATTTATGATGTTGCATAGGCTCAATTAAAACAATGAAAGAGATTGTGTTTTTTAAAGTACTTGCATTCTTGTGTGATAGAACTTGAAATCTTACGATTAGACTCATGTTCAGAAATGACAAGCTAGAATTATGCTTTGACGTGAAACTTTGAATATAGGAATGAATGAGTTGGGAATCTAGGGTTGGGAATAACCTAAATTATTTCATATTATTAACTCATAGGATGAATATGGGTTTAGTTAAATGGTCAGTTTACCAAATAGAGAAAAGAATTGGGTGGGCATATGAATCTCACTCAAAGTACTGGGTGTTGAATTCTTTGACCAAGGTAATGTAGGTTGCCTCTATGTACATTGTTGGTTTACTATAATCCGGGTTTACATACTAGGTAGGGAATAACATACTCGTAGGTTTTAGCTAGTGTATGATAGCTCTAGTTATGTAGGACACGACACTATGCTCACAAGGCTATATTATTGTGAGCTTACCAAACCAAACTCTTCATCAAAGGGGTGGGCCACTTTGGTTAGAAGAGGCACAAGGGATGGTTAAGTCTTGGTTGGGTGGAAAATCACTTGAGTGATACTCTTCCTCATGCAAATGGCACCCTATATTTGAGGATATATTTCAAGAAGGACATCTGGACCACTATGTATTACTTATTATAGTATTTAAAGCTCAGTAGAAGCTTTATTTGTATTCAAATATTCTTCAAGCAAATGGAAGTTTGAAAAGGATAATGTAAATGCATTCATATATTTATAAATATGATATTGTATATTCTTCAAGTTAATGAAAATGAAAAGAGATTTATTTCAATTATGTATCTTGAATTGAAAAGAAAAAATAAAAAAAATTATTATTTTATATATTGGCAATCTATTTCTTTTACTTGTGGGTTAAAGCTTGGTAAAATAAAAGGGTAGAACAATAGGGTTGTTACATTTGGTGTCAGAGCTACCAGGTTCAGCTCTAGAAGCTATGAGCTCACTATAATTTTCTACTAAACATTAAAAGGATCTAATGTTAAGCATTCTTGTTCTAGAATGGTGTGTCTCAGGAAAACTGGTAGGAAGTAGGTAATTGGAAATGAGCGCTACCTAAAGGTCAAGAAGGAAAAAGAAGCTATTGCCGAAACTATTGAGGGAACCATACATGATAATGCAATCTAGTTGAGTGACATTGATACCTTTAGTCATGCCATAACTCGTGTCCACCAAGAGGAAAAGAGGATGAAATAAGCGGACAACTTTGTACCTCCTATCCCCCCTACCAAATCCAACTCTTTACCACTTTCTAGAGAAGTCCTTATAGAATGGAGTATTAGTCTTGAAATGATATGTAAAGACCCTCTTGTACCCACCTTATCAAAAATAATTTTAATTTCCACTAGCGAGGAATCAGTAGGGTATGTGACCCATAGCTATGTATTTGAAGAAGAAACTATGGGTTGTTTACCCTATGATCATGGTTTTGAACAAAAATCAAAGGAATATGTCCCTCGTGACTATGTATCTAAAATTGAATATAAGGAGTACTCACCCCTTGACTATTTTAATAGTCATTCTATGTAATTGTAAGGATATTTGAAATCTTCTTTATATAAATAAAACTTTGGATTGTCTCAACATGTGCATAAGTTTATTAGGACTTTTATGTTTATGACCAATGCCTTATTTTGTTTGGAACATCTATAACCTTCCTAGGATCTAATATAAATGAGACATTCAAGTAAATACAATCTATGAAAATGGTTAGAAAAAGAACCAACCAGGAGGGTAGGCAGGAAGATGGACAAGATGTGGAGAACACGGAAGAAAAATTGGATCGTATTTTGGCTATGATGAACCAAAGTAGGGAGAGAATTGAGAACCTAGAGAAAAAGGTTAATGAAACAATGAGGCAAGAGGAAGAAAATATTGAAGATAGGGAAGGAGAAAACAATCATGAACAATAACAAGCAAGTGATCATGAAAATGAGGAAACACGAACTAGGGAGGGAATTAGTACAAGGAAAAAGCTTGCAAGTGAATTATATTGTAACATGAAGAAATTCATTCCCTCAAAGTTTGAAGGAACCACTAGTGGTGATGCAATTGAAGCATGGCTCATTGAGATGGAAAAATATTTTGAGATCAGGAATTACTCTAAGATAACTAAAGTTATTTGGGGAGCTTACCAATTAGTTGGAGAAACATACAATTGGTGGATGAACAAGACAATGGAACTTGGATTGAGTTCCTTAGGCCTAACTTGGAATGAGTTTGTGGAAATATTCTAGAAACAGTGGTTACCACAACTATTCTATGATAAAAAGTAGTTTATTGATTTTCAGAATCTAAGATAGGGAGACTCTTCAGTAAATGAAGATTGGGAAATGTTCACTCATATTTTGAAGTACGTACCCATGTACCAAAATGATGAGTGTTTTTCCATAAGGAAGTTTATCATGGGTCTTAATGCACAGATTGGAGGATAAGTGGATGTACACAGTCCTACCACCATGGACTTAGTGTATGAAAATGTTGTTAAGAAAGAGAAAAGGCTTAAGTCCATTTCAAACTATAGGGAAAGGAGTCAGAAGAGGTTCAAGTGATCAAAAGATAACCAATTCAAGAAGCCTAGTGGCGGGAAAGACTACCAAAGAAAGGAGACAAAGGATATCACAACAATAAGAATGAATCAAGAAGGGACCACAAAGGGAATCACAACATGAGAAATAATTAAAATCGCAATGAAAAGTATGAACCAAGGAATGGGCCATTAAGAAGATGTTTCACATATGGAGATCACTATGCAAATCAGTGCCCTAACAAACCACCAAGGACACAACCATATGAAACCATCTTGCTTCTCAATGAGAATCTTTTCAACAAAAGATTCATGCTACTCTAGACAATCGACAAGTGGAGTACCATATTACTCCCATAGAAGTTTTAGGTACTTTGTTTGGAACACCTATTTTAATTTTAATTGATACTGGAGCTACATAAAATTTTGTTTCACCTAGAATAGCTAGTAAGATATCTAGAAAAGATAGTTATATGTCAAAATCTTGGACTTTGGAATATGCAAACCAGACAAGAGCTAAGGTGGAACAATATCTATTTGAGGCTAGGGTAGAATTTCCAAGATTTCCTACGGAAGTGAACTTGTATGTAGCACCCTTAGGATATTATGATGTTATTTTAGGGATGAACTTGCTATGGAAACATAGAGACAATGTAGATTGTCATGCCAAATCAATAGAATATCTAGATGATCATGGGAATTGGGTAACTATTCAAGGAACTCCTAGGAAAGTTAAGTTGTGAAAGATTTCTTTTGTATAAATGCATAGAGCCAAGAAGAAAGGTTGTCAACTTTTTGCTGTCAAAATGGAACAAATTGAGGAAAACAAAGAGCTCATAATTCAAGATAATTAAATGTATTATGGATCTCAAGATTGTTAAGAAATTGAGGATGGTGAGATAAGGGAAATAGGAAAGTTGGACATGAAAAAGTATCCTATATTTAAGGATTATGTGGATGTATTTCCAAATGAATTACCTAGATTGCCTCCCAAAAGAGTGTGTAATTTCTCCATTGACATCATTCCAAGATCTAAACTAGTATCAAAGATTCCTTATAGGATGAATACAATAGAACTAATGGAGTTAAAAACTCAATTTGGAGGAACTTTTGTCTAAAGGATTGATTAGACCTAGTGTTTCACCTTGGAGAGCACCAATGATCTTTGTGAAGAAAAAAGATGGTACACTGCGCTTGTGTATAGATTATCGATTGCTCAATAAAGCAACAATAAAGAAAAAGTACCTATTACCATGTATTGACGATCTATTTGATCAAATGTGAGCAATGGTGGTGTTCTCTAAAATTAATTTATGAACATGATATCATCAGTTAAGGATCAAGGATGAGGACATTTTCAAAACAACCTTTAGAACCAAAGTATGGTCATTATGAGTTGATGGTCCTACCCTTTGGACTAACAAATGAACCTGCAACATTCATGAGTTTGATGAATAATGTATTTAGGGATTTCTTGGATAAATTTATATTGGTCTTCTTAGATGATATTCTTATATATTCCACAAATAAAGAAGAACATCTCTAACACTTGGAAATTATCCTACAAAGATTAAGAGAGAATAAGTTGTATGGGAAACTCTCCAAGTGCACATTCTTTCAAAATAAAGTAGAATATTTAGGTCATATAATTTCATCTAAAGGAATAGCAGTTGATCTTGATAAGATTAAAGCAATACTTGAATGGCCTATACCAAATGGTGCAGGAGCACCTAGTCATTGTCATGCCTCATGAAGGCTACTTTGTAATGTTTTTTTTATTTTTTTCTTCTGGAAGAATAATAAGGTCCTAAATACCATGTGGAGTAAGTACACTTCAATTTGTAAGTTCATACAATCTAATTTGTAAGGATTTTTAGCCAAGTCTCTTTTGTAGACCTATAGGGTCCTAATGTGGCCAGTAATGGTTAAAACTTTCCAAATGTGCCCAAAATGGGTATATTTTATGTAAAAGTTATTTTTTAATCTATTTGAATAGGTCTAGGAGGAGAGTAGGCATTTTGGAATCATTAAGTCAAGTTGAGCAAAAAAATGTCAAAATTTGTAAAAGGTGACAACAAGTTGTCAATTAGTGTAATTTGGTTCAAACAGTCACCTCTTTTCAAAATTTAGTTGGGAACCATTGGAGAAAGTGAAAGTAAGTGTAAATAGCCTCTATGAATTCAAGGCATGGTTGGTTGTGAAGTTTTGATGAAGAATTAATAAAATTGAACTCTATTTTCCTACAATTCTCTACAAATTTATTTCTCTCATGCTCTGTGTGTATTGTTAGTTATTTGTATGGATAGGAGACCTAAATAATTTTATATAAGGTTTAATTACCTTTCTTTTGGTGGTGATTTGGTTTAATTTTGTTATATTTTGAAGGAGATACACACATTTTACTAAAAAATAGTCTGGAAACCCTCACTAGCTAGGGTTTGTCACTAAAATGTTAATAACTTTCCATTCCATTGTGGGAAAAACCTAATATTTGGTGGTATGGTAGTATATAGAGTCATGTTTGAGATGTGGGTGGTTCTAGAATAGGAGATGGAGTTTGAAAGGAGTAATTTGTTGTTTTAGGCCTGGCATCTCAATGTGGCAAGCTTGTTTTTTGTGTTTGTGACTACAATTTATGAATCTGAGATAAATTTGAGTGGTTTGGGTGCCCAATAACATTGGAAATGTTGGTTTGGATTTTATTACCATCCCTTAGTGGTTTTTTCTAAGTTATTGAAGAGGAATTCCAAGTCATTTCTTTGTAAAATAGGACTAATTGTGATCCCTCAAACCTACAACAGTCTAAATTTGACCCTAATGTCTCAAAGTAACCTATAGGGGCTTTTACATATGTTGTGTAGTTCTAAAAATGGTATCTTAAATTTTTTTTGGTTTGTCCCTGTGGTCAAGGGTTGGTAAGTTAAACCCAAAAAAAACCAATCAGGGAGGCCTAGTAGGCCTAGAAGCCTTGTGTGAAGGAAGTACTCTTGTTGGTGGTTTCTAATCGATGCCAAGTGTCAGGATAGGGTGTTTGATGATATTTTATTCTCATAATTCTCTATAAATAGTGAGTTCCTTGTGTGTGTTGGTGAATCCTCATATTGACCTTGTGGCATAGTTGTCATGTTCCCATGATGCATAAGAAGTTGGTCATGAAAGTCCATTGCAAGTCTGAGTTACTTATCCATGTTGAAATGTGTTTGGTCTGATTTCCCATCCACCTTTGTGTCCTTTGCATGACCAAAGAATGTATCATAAGTGATAAGTTTATGGGTCTGGTTGGGTATTACCATAAGTTTGTAGCTAACTTTTCCAGGATAGCCTTTCCCATTACTTCCTTACAAAGGAAAGCTTGAGTGGTCGGAAAAATGTCAAGTATAATTTGACCAACTTAAAGATAAGTTGACTATATCTCCTATATTAAGAGTACCAAATCCAAATGGTAAATTTGTAGTCATCACGGATTCATCAGGAGAAGGTTTAGGTGGAGTGTTGATGCAAGAAGGGCGAGTCATAGCCTATGAGTCAAGGAAGTTAAAACTATATGAAAAAAAATATGATTCACATGATTTGGAATTAGCTACAATTGTACATGCTTTGCATATATGGAGACACTATCTTTTGGGCAAGCCTTTTAAACTGAAAACTGATCATCATGATTTGAAGTATTTGTTTACCCAACCAAATTTGAATGCTCAATAAAGGAGATGGTTGGTATTGATATCAGATTATGATTTCAAAATAAATTACATTAAATGAAAGCATAATAGAGTTTCCAATGCCCTTAGTAGAAGGAGGAATATCCCCTCAATGATATATGTATACACATAAAAATGACTAGGAGAGATTAAATAAATATTTCATATTTATTTAATAAATATTCTTCTATTAAATAGTTAATTTGAAAATATTAAATTATTTAATTCATTTCATGTCCTTCTACTATTTAATTTAATTGAAATATTTTATTAATTAATTCATTTATCCTTTTCCTCTAATCAATCAATTAAATATCTAATATTTAATTATTATTCTTCTATCCTATAGTCTTAAGTATTAAACAATGTCTTAATTATTTAATCCCTTTTCCAACTCATCCTTTTATCTCCACTTCATCTTCCCTTTGCCAACTCATCAATCATGTGGCTAAAGATATTAATATTTCTTCAATATTAATTCATAATTTATCTCCAACTTCCAAATTTAATAAAATATTATGTACGTACACATATTTCTTAACCTTCTTCTATATTTTCTCCAACATCCCTACATCTTAGGAAGGACTTGAGTCCACTTGTCCTCTCATGCCTAAATATTCTTCAACCATCCCTAGATTCTCTCAGTCAACAACCCAGTCAAGGTGAGATGAGTGACACTTTTCTTCTCCTTCCCCCTTTCTCTCAACCTTCACCTTTGCTCACAACCATCCAAATCTGCAGATCTGATCATGACCGTTGATCCAGGCCACATCATCTTATCCCCTCAAAGTATATAAATGTGGGAGTTTGAGTTGAGAAAGATTTAGTCTTCAAGCTAGTCTTCAAGTTAGTCTTCAAGTGAGTTTTCAAGCTAATCATTTGTGAAAACTTATGCATCTGTGAGTTTTAATCTTGAAGAAAATAGCATTAATCATTTAGCATTGCATATCATAGTATCAGTTAACTATCAATTATCAGTCCATTCTTCATATAACATCTTGGAAGCTATCAGTGCTTGTCTGAGAGCACACCATCTGTAACTAGGAACATTGGAGTTAGGACACAATGAGACATAAATCATGAAGGTAATTATAGATAGGAATCTAGAAATCATCAAAGCAATATAAACATTAGCCTAGCTCAATCACGAAAACTAAATTGCAGTGATAGCAATCCTAAAAACACTCAATAAAGACATGAAAACAAGACATCAATTCAAACGCAAACCATTGCAAACTTGAATGTCTCCTTCATGTGGCTCCATTTTCCTTCTTTCTCCTTCAAATGGCTTTGTTTGTGGATCTCACCTACTAGTGCATAAGCATGATGTGAAAGCAAGTAGACAAGATGATAGCGCAAGAATACTCGAAGCGTGATTGATTCGACCAGGGACTTTGATTGAAGAAATTCATCCAATTTATAGATAAATTGGAGAAAAGACCAGATTAGCATGACATTGATATTAGAGGCAATTGATTTCAAAAATGGCACAATTGAGTGGAAAGAAGAAGGTTATGACACCTTCTATGTCATGAATTATGACATATTGCCAATGCAAAGGTTAGAGAACTAGAATCTTATGACATCTTGCTATGCCAAAAGTATGACGCATGAGAAATTCATGCTTCCACTGAAGCACAAAAATAGGGAGAAACTAGAGAGAAATTAATTAGGTGGAAATTGAAATTAGGAAATTAGAAAATAAGGAAATTAGAAAATTAGAAATGATGTGGAAATTAGGAATTATGTAAATGAGAAAATGAGGAAATTAGGAACTAGGTGAATTAATTAACAATTTTTCATTCATCAATTAATTCACACAAAGAGAGGGAATTAATTAGCCAATTAAATAAATATTTAATTGTGACAAGAAGACTTAGGATAAATAAATAAATTATTTAACCTAGAGGGAAAATGCCAAACAAGATTAAATGAATAAATCATGAAACCCTAGAAGATAAATTAGAAATGCAAGGACGACAATTAGGTCAAATCGATCACAAAATGACAAAAATGACAATGATTGATGACGAAATAGATTGCAAAAATGACAAGATTGAAAATGACCACGATCGATGACAAATCGATCACAAGATGACAAGATTGAAAATGACAACGATCGATGACAAATCGATCGCATGATGACAAGATTGAAAAGAGGACAACGATCGACGATCGATGACAAATCGATCACAAAATGACAAGATTGAAAAGAGGACAACGATCGATGACAAATCGATCACAAAATGACAAGATTGATAAGAGGGCAAAACCCTAATTAGGATTGATGATGTCCAAAATGATAACAAATGAGCATGCTCATTGATGCGATAGGATAAGATTGACCAAAATCATGACTGAAGAATGTTGTCGACAAGACCAAACTCAAAAGCGAGATGAATGAAGAATGCAGAAGAAGGACTTGATGCTCACAAATGATAAAAACCAAGTACGCAACATAGGAAAAATGTTAATGCGACGCAAAAACCCTAAAATAAGGTAATGCGCAAATGTTAAAGTATGATTCCACAAGCATTGACCATTTTTAGATGTCTACATTTTGCCCCTCTTTGAAACAATGCGATTCTAAGCATTGTTTCAAAGAATGATAATGAAAATGCCCCAGACACTGACAATGACATATGCATGCCCCCTCGAGCAATTGGCCGAAAACATCCAGAAAAGAGGCCAATTGATCGATAAGAATGATAGAACACGATAGGAGCAAACAGACTAACAATCGGAGACCGGATGCACGAAGGAAAAGCAATTGAAGGTGCAAAAGACCATGACCAACATAAGATGGAGAGGGCACACGTCCATCTATGCACTGACAAAAATCTATAAATGAGACAAAGAGGGTGAAAAGAGCTCATTTGCACTAGCCCAAGAGAAGGATTTGTTGCTCTGGAAAAGGATGCATGTAGAGAGATGGTGAACATTCCAATGGCAAATCACCTCAGAGAATGTGTATGCACTTACAGATGATCAGATGATGCAGGAGCAGTGATATGTATCTCAAAAACCCATATTGTCAATTTGATGAATTTGACTTGCTTGCAGGACATTGCAGGGCCCATAGGGAATGCAGAAACTGACTTCTGCGCCTGTGTGAGTGCATCCTATGCTTTTGCAGGGTCTTTTGCACTTGTGTAGGGTACACAGGCGCAATTCAATGCAACACAGGCACAGGACTTATCACACAGGCGCAGTTGTGCATTGGGAACCCTATTTTGGTCAAAAAGAGCATGCAAATGATCCAAAAAGGGGGGATAAGGGTAGGATAGGTCAAAATAGATTAGAAACACCCTGATTTGGACATGAAACAAGGAAATGCAGCCCATAGGAGAAAACCCTAAAATTGAAAAAATGTGCCCCAATTGTGACGCGGAGTCGATAGTATCCATTGATCACGCGGGAGAACCGATCGGACTGCTTCATGTTACGACATAGATTCAGGAGCACGGATAGAGATACACTAGTAGGACTTGGAATATATTATATCACATTCATGCCCAAGATTAGGGCAAACACAGGATTGCTTACCGCATTCGTAGAGCGACGGCATTCGGAGACTTCCTCATTCCATCTGGCAACTGGAGAGGTGACTGTGACACTAAAGGATGTATGGTGTATCCTCCGCATTCTGATTCATGGGGAGATGATAGAGTATGACCTAGTGATAGGGAGAGATGCATTTTGTAGATTATTTGAGTGCGATGTAGATGATTTGGATATCATTGAGAGGGAGATTGGCTGGGAGACCATGGCATCAGAGTACGATTGACGATATGTGGTGATAGCAGTGGTGATAGCATGCCTACTAGCAAAAGATAGACGAGGACATGGATTCCCTATTGGATGGGGAAGAGTGCTAGAGTAGATGGCAATAGAGGGGATGGTGTACGCATGGGGACCATGTGTGCTGGCTATGCTATATTTTTAGTTTCATCAGATAGCATATCAGGGAGTTCAGACTTTGAGCTGTGGAGTCACACTGCTACAAGTATGGGCATTTGAGCACATAGCCATATGTCGACCGATTGTAGAGAGATAGGTATTACCACACCAACCATATGTGTACTGTTATGGGGGAGCACTGAGATAGGGTCCATTTGGATACATATTGTATTGGTGACATGAGCTAGACAGATTGAGAGAGTTCACATGGAGGCCATATCTTGATTGCCCTGGATGGTCAGATGATAGTGATGAGCTACCATATTGCAAATAGGAGAGATACCTAATTGGGCATCCAGTGAATCACCAGAGAGTGATTGAGATGTACCTACCAAAGAGAGTCAGATGATAGTTTGGAGAGAGGTAGGATGTACCTAGAGGGACTGCACACTTTTCCCGATCTCACAGAGAGATGAGTCGGTGGGGGAGAATGATTCAGTCACACATAGCATATGCTGACTTCACATAGCTACAACAGAGACAGTGGGATAGGAGGTCAGATGTGGTGGACACTAGGATGACAGAGGAGTATGAGCGATGGTTTGCACAACAACGACCAGTGCCATTGATGGATCCTGATATTCCCATACCGAGGAGACAGGAGGACTTCCCACTCACGGGAGAGGAGGTGGGAGATGATGAGGATGAGGAGGATGAGGGTGGTGATGAGGATGAGGGGGATGATGAGGATGGAGATGATGAGGGGGATGATGATTATGATCCAGACTCAACCGATCAGGAGTCATTGCAGGATATACCCATAGAGCCGGAGACAGCTAGGATAGAGGAGATGGAGATATGTAGGGCTACCATAGCGAGTCAGCATGATCACATTATGAAATTAGAGAGACAAAATGCCATCTTGAGGACAGAGTAGGATCAGTTCAGAGTGAAGATAGCCAGATTGACAGCGGCTCAAGATACAGCAATAGCTCAGGCACAGCGAGAAGAACAGAGAGTCACTAAGTACATTGGGTCGATTAGGGATGCTAGTGCACATGAGATGGCACAGATGCTGGTAGAGAGAGGAGAGGAGATATGCCATTGGAGGACACTATATGAGAGTGTAGTTCCACCAAAGTAGAGAGTAGCTTCATATCAGGCACGATCAAGGACAGAGAGCAGGGCACGCTCTCGGAGGTCAGTGAGCAGCATAGGGGTGAGTGGACCTATGAGACCACCATAGCTAGGACCAGGAGGGACATCATCCGTGAGACATGGCAAGGATGAGGAGGACAGAGGGAGAACCTAGTGATAGAGGCACATGCTCCTTAGGATAGAGACAGATGTAGTTTGACATTATGTAGTCAACCTGCGGGCCATACTTAGGACAGACAATCCAATTTTGTACTCTGATATTATTTGGATATATGATATGATATGCATCGATATGATGGGATGCAATGTGTTATGACATATGTTCACTTTCCATGCATGGATGACTTATGCACCATGTATGAATGTATTTTGATGTGTTTTTGATGCATTTATAATATGAGATGGATAAAATGCTTGATATGATGCTTGATGTGATGCAAATGTACTAACCAATGAATGCAGGATGTAGCATATGTGTTTGGAGATCGGAGCACTAGACCGGACTGACTATCCAAACTGATGGAAGAAATGTTAGTAAAAAGAAATGAGACAGAGGACAGTTAGAGATGAAGAAAAACTTGCTTTCAGTAATGCACTTTGTAGGTGAGAACCTTTATTTAATATAGCAAAATGGATGCGTAGCATCATGGCATTGAAGGCCAAAGCTAAAATGCAACCCTTTTTTTGCAAAAGATAGACACATCGTAGACAAACAACAATCACAACAAAAAAAGAAAGGGACCATGAACCATCCCCGTCACTCTAAATCACTCAGTGACATCATCGAGCAACATGGGAACATGATCGAAGAGAAATCAGTAAATGATAAGACTCGCTAATTTCAACTTCATTATCAAAAGTTGAAAGTGTTGATAGGACGATCATGTTGTCTGGTTTTAGGACATGCGGTACCCCGTTTAAGACAAGACACAGTCTAGTTTCGAGTATACCACACCCTGTATAAGACCCATGATAATGTGACAAGGACAGATAATGTTGATACTGATGTTCGATTGATAAGACAATGTTGATCAGTTTGAATGCTTGGTTGAACAGTTCATCTATGAATGCATGATTTCATTAAAGCACAATGTTTGAAGTGAGTGTCGTTGGAGGTATGCTCAGCGATCTGTCTATGCACAAAGGGATCATTTATTGACAAAATGCAAAATGCTTGTTTTTGGATTTGGAGTTTCTTCAGGACATTAGTTGATTTTTTTGATTTTTTTCAAGACATTTTTCAGTTTTTTTTGGATTATTTCAGGACATTTTTCAATTTTTTTGGATTATTTCAGGACATTTTTCAATTTTTTAGGGATTATTTCAGGACATTTTTCAATTTTTATGATTTTGCCCCCAGTGTCTAGCAAGGTAAGGAATATGACACGTGAATAAATAGGCTTTCTGAAATGATGGTGGATAGAGGGAAGACAAAGGCCTTTTATTATGGAGACAATACGGATGCAAATTTTCAAGGGCTACTGCGTGATGGGACAAGAGACTGGATATGACAATGTAAAGCAGTGACATGGCATGAGGGACATGTCAAGAGGTTTTTGAAACCATGTTTAAATTTTGCATCCTTATGTCAAATCAAGATCAAGGAATGAAAAAGGGGGTATGGATAGTGATAAGATATGGATAGGATAAGCAAGACCAAGAATGGATAAGGGACATGGACTGAAGGTTGGGATAGGATATGGGATAGTGGCAAAAAGTTGCAATAAGCCAGGGAATATGGATGAAAGGTTATAATAAGCAAATGGATAAAGACCAAAAGCTATGATGGACTAAAAGCTGCAAAAAAGATGCATGATGCTCATGAAGATCCTCAGCCTTGTCAAGATCAAAGGTGGAAAGGGAAACTGGACATGAGGGACAATAGGATAATGGAGGGTAATGACAGGGGTTTGATAGGATAATGGAACAATGAAGGACAAAAGGATATGATAGGATAAAACCTGCCCCCAAGTGTGGTGTCCAAGAAGTTCATAGACTACACATGACACCTGTTTGCCAGGTTTTCATCACAGTACTTTCCCAAGGTGCCTGTTTGCCAGGTTTTCACCAGTGGACGAATTATTTTTGCTATACTTTTTTTTTTCTTTTGTCTTTTTTTTTTCACTTTTTCTTTTTGTGTTTTTTTTGACATTTTCAATAGAAGATGGACACATGATAGGGAATGGAAGAAGGACTCAAACATCTTTTTGTTTGGATAGTAGCCTTGAAAAAAATGGACCATGACCTTTAAAAGTATGCTCAAAGACGTTGGTAGGATAAGAACATGGAAAAAGAGATGAAATTAAGGCAAGGATTTATGCAAAGGATGGGATCAAAGGGATCAAAGGATGGAAAATATGCATTGGATAATGGATAGGGTATTGGAAGAATTGGGCTTCACTGGATGGACATGAAGGCAAGATCAACATTGGAACACACCTTGAGGGGTGGTGGATTGATGGAGGAAAAATGGATCTCAGATTGTGAGATTTGGATGGAGGAATAGCTTGGGATTTTGGGACATAAGGGCCCAAAATGGATGAAGAAGGTGATGGAGGAACAAATTTGAGAGGGTTGGATGGAGGAATAGCAACTTTGGATGCCAAGTTTGATGTTTCTTTAGGCCTTTGTGCTTCAAGGAGCCACTTAGGGATCCACATGGTTTTTAATTTTTCATGCTTTTGTGGTTCCTTGGAGTGCATTGCTTGCATAAGGGACTTAGGAATCCATATATATTTTGACTTTTCTTTATTTTTCTCAGTGGGCCTTTTTGGCCTTTTGGATATTTCTTTTTCTTTATAGATCATATTGTTCTTTGTTTTGACATGTCGATTATATTGGACATGTTGATCCTTGAATACATGTGGATTTTTAGACTGATGACTTTTATACTTGGCATCCAAATTGCTTGGAGGGGGAAATGAATGCATGGATGGATATGAATGAAATAGAGTTGTTTTGGATGGATGAAATTTACTCAAGGATGTGTGCCTTTGCTGACCTTGCATAGAGGATGAAGGGATATAAGGACCTAAGATGGATGGAAAGTATGATGGGGAAGGTGTATGTTTTGATTTTGATGGAGGGATACCAACATCTTGAGAGTGAGTTGTGTAGACATGGCCCTTAAGATCTTCTTTCATATGGAGGGGTTCTTTCTTATGGAGATCTACTCCTTTGTCTTTATGAATATCTTGACTTGTAGGATACTCTTTTGTTTGGGAAGAAGACGCAAGTCCATTATGAGGTGCATATGATATGAGAGAAATAATGAGATCTTGAAGTGGATATGATTGCACCAAAGTGGAAGAACCCATTATGCATGTCAAGGGTTCATGAACATCTTGCACTGACACATTAGAATCATGAAGGGGATTAGGATCATGAGGGGGACTAGGATTGTGTTGTGGACATGGTTCAATGGCAGGCTCTTCAAGAGATGGAATGGGAGAAATAATGGGATCATCAAAAGAAATGTGATCTTGGAGTGGATATGCAGGATTAGGACAAGGAGATGGAGGAACAAAAGGATCTTGTGGAGGATTTGAAGGAATGATTTGATCTTGACAAGGAGGAAGATCATTGGAATCATCTTTAAAGTTTCTTTGCTCTAAAATTTTAATGGGATCATCAGAAAGGATGGAAGGGATATTGATCTATTTCAAGACATGTTTCTTCATGCTCTAAATTATCCTCTTGACATGGGGTTGGACTTTGGATATGCATGAAGGATTCTGACAATGAATCAATGTTTTGGCATGAAGGAAATGCACTTTGAACATTTGTGATGGATTCTGGAAAGGAATCAATGCTTGAACATGAGGAAGAGGGACTTCGAATGGGGTCCTCTAAAACAAGTAATGGCAATAAAGTGCATGGTGGCATTGGGTCTTATATTTCTGAAACATGACAAGGATGTGCATCATGAATTGGATTATCTTGGCAATAAATTATGGATAGCCCTTGGATAATTGCATCCTTGGGTGTATTTTTTGATGAGGACAATATTGAAGGTTCTTGTGAAACTTCTAGAGGTGTAGGGATAGATGCCACTGGAGAGTCAATTTGTTTGCGAGGGGATGAGGCATTGCTAGACATAAGTGTATTATTTTGATCTTCCTCAAAGAACTCACTTGGTAATTTCCTTAAGATCATTGCAATAAAGCCACCTTTCTTTCGAGGTTTTGACATGGTGGTATCTAGAATTTGAACTTGTTTGGCAAGGAGTTGGTTCTGGTCTGATGTCATGTTTTGATATTGGACTTGGTTCAATTGTTCTAACATGTTTGAAACTTGGGTTGGTGTGTGTTGCAACCTTTGTTTTTGAATGTTTGGTTGTGGTTGTTGACATTGATATTCCACCATTGGTTGAACCATTTGTGGACATTGTATAGTTGGTTGGACATATTGTTGAAATTGGACCATTGGTTGTATATGTTGGACCATTGGTTGTGTCTGTTGGAAATGTTTGAACTATTGAACAATTGGTTGTGATGGTTGAAAATCTGATTGATAGTAAACACCTTGTTCTTGTTGAAAAGGCACATAATGTTATTGTCTCTTTTCTTGAAATTGTTTCATCATCTCTATTTGTGAGAGGAGAGCTGGTATGTCTGATCGTTCAAGAAGAGATCTTACATCAATTGGCTCAATCTTTGGATTTCAACCTGGAAATTTTCAAAACATTTTGGACATTTGTGATCTATTCTTCTCAATGTTTTTCACTCTTTGTTCCAAAATCTCATTTTCTTGAGCTAGTTTCTCCTTTAGTTTTTGTATTTGGAGACTTGTTTCATCATAAAAAGTTTGATTGATATTGCCTTGTTGTTGGGTTGGATATAACTATGATTACCTTGGATTAAAATTCGATTGCATTGTCTATTCATATGTCAAACTTTGTTGCATCATTGGTGCTTGGAACCTTGTTTCAATAGACATGTCACTATGCAATGTTTTATTTTTTTTTTTGGAATTTTTCAAGGATAATATATGATATGCAACTAAATGCAAACTAAATAGGTGAAAATGCAATCTATGGCAAGAATGCAACCTATGTTTTTGTTTGCTTTTCAATATTTTGACAAACCTTTTGGAATGCAAATCTAAAAAGAGACCCTTATAAAATTGAAATGATGTCTAGACCTCAAAGGACAAAAGAAACAAGTGACAAAAGGACAAAATGACAATGTCTCCCCTATATGCTTGGATACTAAGCTAGGTCTGACCAAATGACAATGATGACAAAAAGACAAAAGTTTGATAAGGTCTAGACTTCCTAACAATAACTTAGGGTTTATCAAAGATTTGGATTACTAAAGTATGACAAAACCTAACTTTGACACTATATGCAAAGGGACAATTACTATGCAAATGACCCTAATATGATATGATAATACCCTAAGCTTAATGAAGAGACCTAGGGTATGCAAATGCAAATGTATGACAATATCAACCTAAGTTTGAATTATGAAATGGTATTACTCTAATGCAAGAGGACACATGCAAAATGGACGACCCTTATTGATATGCAAAGGAGTGTAACCTAGGTGAAACTTAACCTTGGTAATTGACAATGAATTTGCAAAATGCAAACCTAAGATGAACCTAAATCTAAGTGACATGAATGTTGAGACAAGATTTTGAAAAATGTTTCACAACCATGTTTCAAGGTGTTTTGAACTTTGTTGAATGAAATACTCTTGTGTTTAACCTTGTTTTGAATCAATTTGTCTTGTTTTTGAAATGAGACACAACTCAACATTTGACAAGCAAAGAAGACAAGATACTTCAACTTAGACTCAAGACAATCATGCTCATTCACACATTTCTTATGGTAGGCAAGGGCAGTAGGTACTTGAGAGGTAGACTCATTATGGGATTCAAGGAGAATACATAGATGCTTGACCCCATGGGCTCCCCTCCATGGCACTCACTTCTCAGGGCAGCCAAGCATCAGTCCCCATGGAAATCTCCCCATAGCGAACTTAGTATCTCTTCCAAGTATCTGAACTTGTCCTTCTCAAGCAACTAGAAGGATTTTTGGCCTCTAAATACAAGGTGTTTAGTAAGGATTTCTGTTAAGCGTTACTCCTTGGTGTCACACAAGCATGATTAAGACATTAAGCCCACCAAGATACCAAACAAATGTAGTCACACAAGCATGATTTAGACTGTGAGGTCCTACTTAGATGTTGATATGAGAAAGAGTTCAAGGGTCATCACTTCCCAAGTAACTACAATTCCCACGTAACCCTTCCTTCAAAGCTTTCGCCCATCAAGTATTTATTTATAGTGAGTTAGAATGCCAAGGTATTCTAGCCATACTCACTTTGGGTCATTCCTTTCTCATGATTGTCACTTGCTTGCAAAAGCAAATGATCAGGAAGGCAGGCCCTCTAAAGGTAACAAACAATCTGAGCCATGAGAATGGTATCGAAGATCTGGATTTCTGATCACCCTAAGAAGGATGAGAGAATACTCTCCTACTCCAATGTCAAACTCGACAATCAAAGCAAACACACATTCATTCCATCTTATTTAGAAAATATACTAGGTGCCTAATTATGAATTACAAACACAAAGTTTAGTTGTAGTCCAAGGCAACCTGCAAAACCACCACGTTAGAAGTTTGATATGTTTAGTCTTTGACTATCGAATCTGCATAAAATGTGTTAGTAGTTTCATTTGTTGTCTTTTTCATGCATAATGCCAAGGTGCTGCACAAAGAATTAGTACCAAAGCAAAACCAAAAGCAGAAACAGAATGCAAAACAAATCAATTTGCAAGTAAAAACACTACTTTTTACCTTTGTTTCTAGCCTTACACAGGCGCAGAATGTCTCACACAAGCGCAGAATGCAATAACATAGGCATAGAAAACTCCAACACAGGTGCAGATCCCTTTGAAATAGGTGTAGAAGTCCTTGACACAGGCACAGAATGCTTGACACAGGCGCAAAAGTGCCCAGAAAGCCCTAAATTACCCTGTTTCTTGGGTTTTTGACCTGCAAATCATCTCAAAAGAACTCAAAAGCATGGTTAGGGGGTTAGTTCATGTCAGGTTCACCAAGAAATGTAGATAGGAATCTAGAAATCATCAAAGCAATATAAACATTAGCCTAGCTCAATCACGAAAACTAAATTGCAGTGATAGCAATCCTAAAAACACTCAATAAAGACATGAAAACAAGACATCAATTCAAATGAAAACCATTGCAAACTTGAATGTCTCCTTCATGTGGCTCCATTTTCCTTCTTTCTCCTTCAAATGGCTTTGTTTGTGGATCTCACCTACTAGTGCATAAGAATGATGTGAAAGCAAGTAGACAAGATGATAGTGCAAGAATACTCGAAGCATGATTGATTCGACCAGGGACTTTGATTGAAGAAATTCATCCAATTTATAGATAAATTAGAGAAAAGACCAAATTAGCATGACATTGATATTAGAGGCAATTGATTTCAAAAATGGCACAATTGAGTGGAAAGAAGAAGGTTATGACACCTTCTATGTCATGAATTATGACATATTGCCAATGCAAAGGTTAGAGAACTAGAATCTTATGACATCTTGCTATGCCAAAAGTATGACGCATGAGAAATTCATGCTTCCACCAAAGCACAAAAATAGGGAGAAACTAGAGAGAAATTAATTAGGTGGAAATTGAAATTAGGAAATTAGAAAATAAGGAAATTAGAAAATTAGAAATGATGTGGAAATTAGGAATTAGGTAAATGAGAAAATTAGGAAATTAGGAACTAGGTGAATTAATTAACAACTTTTCATTCATCAATTAATTCACACAAAGAGAGGGAATTAATTAGCCAATTAAATAAATATTTAATTGTGACAAGAAGACTTAGGATAAATAAAAAATTATTTAACCTAGAGGGAAAATGCCAAACAAGATTAAATGAATAAATCATGAAATCCTAGAAGATAAATTAGAAATGCAAGGATGACAATTAGGTCAAATCGATCGCAAAATGACAAAAACGACAATGATTGATGACAAAATAGATTGCAAAAATGACAAGATTGAAAATGACCATGATCGATGACAAATCGATTGCAAGATGACAAGATTGAAAATGACAACGATCGATGACAAATCGATCGCATGATGACAAGATTGAAAAGAGGACAACGATCGACGATCGATGACAAATCGATCGCAAAACAACAAGATTGAAAAGAGGACAACGATCGATGACAAATCGATCGCAAAATGACAAGATTGATAAGAGGACAAAACCCTAATTAGGATTGACGATGTCCAAAATGATAACAAATGAGCACGCTCATTGATGCGACAGGATAAGATTGACCAAAATCATGACTGAAGAATGTTGTCGACAAGACCAAACTCAAAAGCGAGATAAATGAAGAATGCAAAAGAAGGACTCGATGCTCACAAATGATAAAAACCAAGTACGCAACATAGGAGAAATGTTAATGCGACACAAAAACCCTAAAATAAGGCAATGCGCAAATGTTAAAGTATGATTCCGCAAGCATTGACCATTTTTAGACGTCTATAGTAATAATAATGTTTTTATTTTATATCAATTTCATGTAGTTTCATTGGTTGAGTTTGGATTTCATGTAGCATTTCTTTTGTATTTTGTGAAACTAACATGTTCCGGGTAGTATTCTGATAATGAAATTCAAGTCGACACATTTGGCGCCCACATGGGGCTCAAGCCTCGCATATATCTTTCTAATATCCTGTCTAATTCTTGCAAAAACAAGTTTAACACATTTGTAATTTAGATTCAGGCCTTTGTGATTTCTAATAGCGCTTTCATTTGATAAGATAGCATTTTTGTTCCTCGAGATAGCATTTTTGTTATGCAGGATAACGCATTTGATATGCAGGTTAACGCTTTTGTTAAAAAATTAACGCATTTATTTGATAGGTTAGCACTTTTTTCTTTTTAGTTAATGCATATGTCATGAAGGTTAGCACTTTTGTCAGTGATTTCTTGCTTATAAGTCCACAAAGCAGCACTTTGGTATTGAAGGTTCACGCTTTTGTTGCCTAGGTCAGCGCTTTTGAGGTGAAAGATAGCGCATTTGTTAGGATAGCGCTTTTAGTTGCAATTGATAAACTTTTTCTACAGGTTCGAATTTCCAAGAACTTAAATTTTTCAAACTACTGACGTATCTATGTGCAGGGTTGTTTTTAAGAAAATTTCATGCATTTCCTCACGTAGGTAGTTAAGAGTTTTATTTTGGAGAGTAACACATCATATCTTTCTCATTTAGTTTAACTAAGGGGATAAATCTACAACATGCAACTTGCATTTTGAGTGACTTCTTTAAAGTAGTTGCACATAGATTCTAGAAGGCTAAAATAAACTTGTGTTTTTTGTGCTTCATTGAAGTAGTAGGTAATTATGCTCTAACCCTCATATAGTGATCAGAAAACCAGACCTACTTTCTTTTATGTATAACCTTTAGAGTGCCTACCTTCCCGAGCTTCCTTGAAGGGGCCAGTGAGAGGGGAATGACCTAAAGTGGAAACGAGCTAATACTGAGTCCTTCCAATCCACTCTAAATAAATCATGTTTGTGACAAAAGTCACAAGCAACATGTGTTGATAAGTTCATACCGACACTGTGTTTCCCCATAAACCCTATGGAGCGTAGCCTCTATAGGCTGGGAACCTTCAGCATTTTATAGAGCTGAAAGTGTCACATGTATGGCCACATGACTGGAATCCTTTACTAAAAACCACTTGTACTAGTTGCCAAAATCCTTCTAATTGTTGGCGCGGGAGGTTGGACCTTTGAAGCGGCTCACACACATACGGTTATTAGTAGAGATATAAAGTTTGCCATGGGGAGTTTTCATGGAAACTGGTCCTTGGCTGCCCTAGAGAAGTGAGTGCTGAGGGTGGAGCCAGTAGGGTCAAGCATCTAAATATCCACTTTGAATAGCATAGCCTCAGGGGAAACCCCATGTGAGATTCAACAATTATTGTCTCAACCTACCATATGATTTGTACTTGATTGTGCATTTTATTTTTTAAACATTGTGTCTTCTATGTCTATAACATGCTCAAAATGGTCAAAATTTGAAAGAAATCATCATTTAAAAATGAGCAAAAATCCAACAACTTACTGGAAATTTTGAAAAGAGTCCTTGAAACATAGTCAAAGAAGCACTTCCAAAACAACAAAATAGCATATTTGTCTCATAAATTAGCACTTTTTAACCAAAGAATTAATAAAAATGCTTTCTCATATCTGAGACAAAATATATTGAACCAAAATTTCAAAGTCAGTATCAAAATACTTATTGAGTAGAATTATCTTTGAACTATCACACATTTTCAAACTAGTTCGATAACTAGGGTACCAATCCAATAGGTTAATCCCAAAAGTTTCCATAAGCATAAAGCATATCAACAAGCTAGTGATTCAACCATCCTAAGCGCAGAACCATCAACATCATTTATCAATTTTAAATCAGGATATATCAAATCCTCTATCACAAAACTTGATCAATCCACCTTGTGTTCATTATCTTGGATATATCTTTCCTATTTTGAACCTAGGTTGTATCAAAATCAGAATTGCGCTCACATTGAAATCTAGCAAACTTGTGAACTATCATATGCTTATATGACTTTTCAGTACCACCTTAAGAAAAGAAAACCCAATTATAAAGCTACTCAGAAAAGAATAAGATTCTTGTATATCAATCGTAAGATCTTATTAAAACATAGGACATTCCTACACCGTTTTTGTCACTATTTATGTGGCTGCGGGATAGAATTTGATGGAGAAATTTTGCAAGGACGTGTTTTTCAACAAAGAGACACTTTATCACAACGAACCAACAAAAGTGGTAGAATCAACAAAGAATACCTTCCTAAACCAATAATCACCTTTTGAGTTGTTTTTTTCGAAGGTTAAAACTTCAAAAAAATTGAAACAATCACATGCGAGTTTGGACTAGAGCTCAATATGAACAACTCAAAAAACAACAAAACAAATGGAAGAAGAAGATAATTCAACATTTCACACTTTTTTGTATACGGTTGTTGATGAAGAAGCAGTTAACAACACCATTAGAGACCTTGAGAAAGATTTCAAATTTGATAGACTAATGGAAAAATTGTTAGCAAAGCAAAAATAAAAATATCTTTTGATGTTGGCAAAATCATGAGCTAAATTGCCACAAGACTTTAACATAGAAGGCTTGAAACAAGATGCGGAGACAAGTAATTCTCAAAACATAGATGATCCAAATAACGATGATATAAACAAAGAAAGTCATGAAGAAACAAGAAAAGAACATGAGGACACAAGAAAAGAGCGTAGTGATAGAAGAACTTATGAAGAGACAAGGAGAAACCGTATGGATAATTCATTGTTAAATCTCACTTAGCAAATGCAAACTCTACAACAACAATTACAAGATATGCAAAATGGAACAAGCTCCAATAAATATTCATTGGAAGATATTTGTCCATATCCTTTTGAAAAAAGTTTGAATATGATACCATTTTCACAACATTCCAAGATCCCTAAATATGATAAATATGATGGGAAATTTGATCCTCAAGACCACATTAGGGAGTTTTGTACTATGAGTATGGAATTTGCACACGACAAAACTTGCATGATGCGTCTATTCCCTAGGAGTTTAAATTGACAATCAATGGAATGGTTCTCCAGATTACCATCTAGAATCAAATCTTTTGAAGAACTCGTGAATAGGTTTATTTCACAATACTCCTACAATGTAAGAAATGAGATAATAATGTTGGATTTATACAATATTAAACAAAAGCATGGTGAATCTTTTATGATCTTCTTGCAACAATGGAAATGAATGTTTAATAGGCATCCAAGAGACATACCTGACCAAGAAAAGATGGACATATTCATTGATAATCTTATCAATGAAATGAGTTATCATCTAAAAATGCAATGTCCTCCTTGTTTCGCTAAGATGATTGAGAATGGTCTAAAAATAGAAGACGTAATGGTAAAGAAAGGAGAGCTAAAACTTTACAATAATTCTTATAGCAACAACAACAATGACAAATCCAAGTTTTGGTCAAAGAATAGGAATGTCATCAATGGAGGAAATGACGATAATAACGCTACAAAACAACAACCCATCTTTAATCTATCAAGTCAAATCCCAATCAATAACAATTAAGAAAACAATAAATCCAAGTCTTTCTTCTCCAATCCTCATAGGAAATTCACAAACATTGGAGAATCCTTGGAATTAACTTTGAAAACTCTCATTGCGAACAAATTGATTACTTTACCAGAAGCAAGAAGTTATGAACCACAAATAAAACCAAATTGGTGGAATGACAATCATTTTTGCAATTTTCATGGAAATAAAGGACACCAAACTAATGATTGTCAAAGATTTGAAACATCTTATCCAAGATCTAATTGATAATGGAACTATCACAGTGGATATCCATAAGACAAATGAATCACACCTAGCCTTTAAAACTCCGCTTCCAAACTATGAAAAAGGTGAACAATCCAAATCAAAAGATGACAAAGGAAAAGCTGAAGTGAATCATTGTTAAGGATAATCCACCCTCAGAACCAATCAATGTCATTACGCAAAGCAAAGAAAAGGTCACATTTCCAAGTATAACAAGTGAATCAACCTCCACTTCATGACAATATAATTTAGTGGAACAATTGCAAAGAATACCTGCTCAAATATCAATTTTGGAACTTCTCAAAGTTTCACATATGCATAAGGAAATTATAGAAAAATCTCTAATGGAAACAACAGTTTCAAAAGACTTGGATGTAGATCAGTTCTGAAACATGGTGGGACATCTTATAGCTCCTCATTGCTTATCTTTTTTCTGAAAATGATGACACATCCTTGCAAAATCCTCACAATGCTCCCTTACATGTTGAAGTTACCATTAATAAAACTCATGTCAAACATGTACTCATAGATGGTGGAGTTGGCTTAAACATTTGTGCATTAAGTTTAATAAAGGCTTTGGGATATTCAGAAAATGCAGAAGATCCAAAGAAGAAAATAACCATTGATGAAGAAGAACGTTCTTCCAAAGGAACTGTGGTGTTACCAATCAAAATAGGACCTATAGAAAGGAATACATTATGCTAGGTTTTAGATTTGAATCTCTCCTATAACATTCTTCTAGGAAGGCCATGGATTCACAACATGCAAGCAGTTCCTTCTACATATCACCAATGTGTCAAATTTCCTCATGAGGGACAAGAGGTCACTATAATTGCAGATTCTAGCCAATATTGCAATAATCTAAAGCCAACACAAGATACAAGAGTTCCACATAACAAAGAATTGGTATATTCTACCAAAGAAATTCAGGAAAAGTTATGGGAAACCTTCGAGAAAAATCTCAAATTGAATGATGAATGAATGGGAAAATATTCTTTGCATAATTTTTTACTTTCACCTAAATCATATGGAAAGCCTACAAATATCCAACCACAGATCTCACAAAAATCAAAAGAAATGTTTAATGGAGCATTTGTTAGAGTTGGAATACTTGTAGAAGAAACTAAAGAAAAGGACATTATTGGTTGGTTGTACAAAGATGAAAATGAAACTATAGCAACAGTTACAGAAGTCAATATTCCTATAAAGCAATATGGCAATGGTTATAAGATCATGCAAAAAATGGGATATGAAGGAAAAGGACCAATTGATAAGTGACATCAAGGCATTTCAGAACCTATTTGTCCTCACTCGCAATCTAAAGAAGATAAATCAGGACTTGGATATTAAAAACCCAATCAAAAGCACCATAATTATCAACAGCCAAAGTTGAGAAAGAAATCAATCTTTAAAGAAGAACAATGGCAAGAAAAGCTACATCAAGCAGCAGAAACAGTAGCCAATAACCAAAAATAAGAACATGAGAAACAACCAGAAAAACTTAAAACAAAGGAAAAAGAAGAATCTTGTAAACAAGTTCAAGGAATGTGAGCAAATGAAAAATCTGAACAAGATATTCCAAAAATAGTAAAAGCAGAGATGGCAGAAATCAAGGAACTTTTTCCACCATACAACATTCTTGTATGGTATAGTGATGTAGTCCTAGACAATAGTTCAGAAACAGATTCAAATGAATATAAATAGGGTCCAGATGTCTCATCTAGTATATCAAGTGAAGAAAAGAATGAAGAGAAAGCGACTATCACAAATGAAGACTTGTCTTTTGCGACACAAAAGATGGAGTTAGAAAGAAGACAAGAAGAACTCAAAATCTAGAGAAAAGAGGCATATACAAGACAAGAAAGGACAGAGAATGAAAAAGGCCAAGAAGTAACTCCACAAGAAGTACAAACAGATATGGATCAAATATCAAGAAATATCATAGTTCTATCAAATGAGGAGCAAGATGTACCAAGGTATGGCAAAACAATAGAAGAACTAAGAGACAATCAAGTAGGATTGACTATTAGTCCAGAAGAAGCTGAGTTCGAAAGAAGATAGATGTTAGAAAAAGAATCATCCATATCATGTACACAAGTATGTCAACTTCAAAACACAAATGAATTTATTCAAGAAGGAACTTGCAGTACTAAAGATGTGAGTGTTGATATAATCCATTTGTTTGAGGAACAAATGTCAAATGAAGAGTCACTTGAATGTGAACCACAAAATACTAATACGGATTTTGTTAGAACTGATTGGAGAATACTTGGGAGAGACAAGCCTCAAGATCATTATATCTATGACATCACCTACCCTACACCTAATTATGAATATTATGTCATGAATCTTGAAACACGTAACAATGACAATGATTATGACTTACCCCTTCTTCATCCAGAACTAATTGATTGGGATAACCTGGAAAACCCTGAATTGGATGTCTTTTCCAATAACCATGACTTATCTGTGTATCTTAATGTTGTCAAACCCATTGCACCTAAGATATATTCCATCATGGAATCAAGTAATGCTTCTTGCAATCAGGAGAATGCCAAACTTTCCAGTCGCAAAAATTAAATCAAGCAAGGAAAAAGACTTAGTGTTGAAAACCATTTTATGGCAACACTAGATCAATCAAAAGGTAAAATAAAGGACATATCTATTAGTGAAAACCTCTTTGAGGCGTCAAAAGATGGAAAATTTGACATCCTCCCTACATATTTTCAGGAGAGACCTGCTATTCTAATAGAACCAATAGAAGCAATAAACATTGGCACACCACAAGATCCCAAGATACTTCATTTTTCTGCCTCATTATCAGATAAAGAGAGGGAAGAATACATAGAATTCTTTAGACAAAGATAGATAAATTTTTCTTGGTCCTACGCAGACATGCTAGGAATTAATCCAAATCTTATTATGCATCATCTCAATGTAGATCTATGATCAAAACCAGTCAAACAAAAACTAAGGAAGATGCATCCACACATCGCTCTCCTTGTAAAAACTAAGCTAAAGAAGCTATTAGATGTGGGTTTTATAGGACCTATCACCTATCCAAAATGGGTTTCAAGCATTGTGTTGGTGTCAAAACCAGATAAGAGCATAAGAGTCTACACTGATTTCAGAGATTTAAACAAGGCATATCCCAAAGATGATTTTCCACTACCCAATATTGGTAGAATTGTGGACTTATGAGTAGGACATGAAATGTTTTCATTAATGGATGGATTCTCAGGATACAATCAGATAAGAATCACCCCTGAAGATCAAGGAAAGACAACATTTACCTGTGCATGGGGAACTTACTACTGGAAAGTTATGTCATTTGGGCTTAAAAATGCAGGAACAACTTATCAAAGAGCTATGACTACAAATTTTCATGACATGATGCATACATTCATGGAAGATTATGTAGATGATATAATTGCAAAATCTTATACAAGACAAGAATATTTGAACATCTTGAGAAAAATCTTTGATAGACTTGAAAGATACCTGTTAAGATTAAACCCAAAGAAATGTGCATTTGGAGTAACCTCTGGAAAACTCCTTGGGTACATTATATCAGCTCGTGGAATTGAAGTAGACCCAGAAAAATTCAAAGCCATTATGGAAATGAAGTCACCTAAGAACATAAGTCAATTGCATTCTTTACAAGGAAATTTGCAATCAATCAAAAGATTTGTCTCTCAATTGGCAAATAGATGTCATCCATTTACTCATCTTTTACACAAAAATGTTCCATTCAAATGGGATCATAAATGTGAAGATGTTTTTTTTGCAAATAAAATAATCTCTCATGAATCCTCCAATACGTGTATCACCCATCAAAGGAAAATCATTGCTACTTTATATCTCAACAACAAATGTATCATTAGGAGCTCTCCTAGCACAACATGATGAAGAAGGCAAATAAAGAGCAGTATATTACATCAGTAGAACACTTGTCGGATATGAACTAAATTATACATCAATAGACAAGACATTTCTAGCAGTTGTATTTGCAAATCAGAAGTTGTGACATTATATGTTGACTCGTTATGTGAAATTGATAACAAAAATAGATCCACTCAAGTATTTGTTGAGCAAGTCAACTTTGACAGGCAGATTGGCAAAGTGGGTTATGATACTAAGTGAGTTTGACATAGAATATGTTGATAGAAAAGCTATCAAAGGCCAAGTCATTAGTGATCAATTAGCTGAAGCACCTTTACAAGATGACCTACCAATGCACATTGAATTTCCTGATGCAGATATTCTGACAATAAGTACAAAATTTTGGGAGTTGTACTTTGATGGTTCTTACGTGCACAATATGGATCAGGCATGGGAATTTTGTTCATCACACCTCAGAGACACACAATTCCAAAATAATATAGACTACGGTTTCCATGCACAAACAATACCGCAGAATATGAAGCATTGGCTATTGGTGTCAAAATGGCTATCGAATGGAATATCAAATAATTACATGTCTATGGTGATTCATAGCTTGTCATCAATCAAATAAATAATAATTACCAAACCAAGGATGATAAACTCATGCTCTACAAACAGTTGGTAGAAGAATTTAACGAACACTTTGAAGAATTATCATTTACTCAGATACCAATAAATGAGAATAAAACAGTAGATGCAATGGTTACAATAGCATCTCTCTTGCAAAATCAAGAGATTCCATTGCATTGCGAATTCTTGGTGGAAGATATCTTAACCCCTACCATTCAATCCTAGATAACCTACATGACTTTCCATATATCAAGAACCAATCAATCTTTATATGGTCACACTTATAAGTACTTAAAAGAGAGTATCCTTCCTCCTAGCCTATCCCACAATCAAAGAAGGAATTTTATCTATCAATCATCTAGTTATACTATTATTGTTGATACCTTATATAGGCGAGGTCTAGATAGCACTTTATTGAGATGTCTCAAACAAGAAGAATCTGAGAAAGTTCTTAATGAAGTTCATGAAGGTATTTGTGACACACATTCAAGTGGATTAATATTGGACAAGAAACTTCTTCATATGGGTTACTATTGGCCTACTATGGAGAGAGATTCATTCACACATGCCAATAAATGCAAACAATGCCAGATCCATGGGAATCTCATTCACCCACCAGCACAAGAATTGTATCCTATGGCAGGATCTTGGCCATTTTCTCAATGGGGTCTTGATTTGATAGGTAAGATAAATCCTTCATCCTCTAATGGACATAAATTCATTATGATTGCTGCTAAATATTTTACTAAATGGATTGAAGTAGTACCTTTGACAAAAGTGATAGGAAAACAAATATCATCATTCATCTTAAATTATATAATCTATCGCTATGGAGTTCCTATGACTATTATCACTGATAATGGGCGACCATTTAAGAATCAAGATGTAAAGGAACTATGTGAATAATTTCATATTCAACATAGGTTTTCTACTCCATATTATCCACAAGGAAATGGTCAAGTTGAGACATCAAACAAGACTATTTTGAAAATCTTGAAGAAAATAGTCAATGAAGCTGGAAAACACTGGCACATTCAGCTCAATCCTAATCTATGGGCATACCAAACCAGCATCCGCACACCAATGGGGGCAACTCCATATTTCTTAGTTTATGGATCATAAGCCATACTACCAATAAAAGGTAGAGATACCTTCTCTACGTGTTTCCTTGAAAGGTCTTATACCAAAAGAAGAAGAAGAAGAACGAATCTCTAGACTTCAAGAGCTTGAGCTGATTTAGGAACGTTGCCAAAATGCAACTAGATCATTTGAAGGTATATCAATAAAGAATGGCAAGAAGTTATAATCATAGATTCAAGCCACGCATTTCTCAGATTGGAAATATAGTTCTAAGGGAGAATCCAAGAAATCAACAAGACCGAGAAAATAAGGGTAAATTTGAACCAAATTGGTTAGGTCATTTTGTCATAATAGCAGCATATGGCTCAGGATCATACAATTTATCTACCCCTAAAGGTGTTTGGTTTGATGAACCTATCAATTCTATCCATCTTAATAAATTCTATGCTTGAGATATAAAGTCTTGGAGAAAATCAAAAAAGACAAAAAAATCAAAAACACACCAAAAAATGCAATAAATTTAGATAGCGAAAACCTAGTAAACATGCGCTATCTAAAAAGTGAGTTCCTCCATCTACGAGATCACTTTGCGCACCTATCTACTTCATCCTATCGCATCTATCACTTCCATCTATCCTATCTCATCCATTTCATCTTTCGCATCCATTGCTTTGAACCATTTAGTAGAAAATATGGAGCTTGCCAGCAGTTATCAATCTTTGGCATACTTGTCGTAGTCACTGTCTTAGATGTTATCAAAATCAATCATATCTGCATTTGTATCCTGCCATGGTTTGGATCTTGATCAACTTCATACATCCATAATAAATTTTTGTTTCTGTTGGGAGCAAAATCCTAATTCCTTTTACTAAGGTGATCTTTTGAATCTTTGAAAATCCAAAAAACATTCAGAAAATTTAGAAAAACCAAAAACACCGGGTTTTGAAATAGATAGCAAGCAACAAAGCAACGAAGATCAAGGCCTTTTATAACAATTGAATCATGAAACTCAAAAAATGAAGAATCAACCAATAATTAATAATGGATTATCAATAATCATTCATTCAAGATGATTATATTGGTTAATGACCATGAGAATATGTGAATGACATAATAGATTCAGTGTTTATATCTTGCTTTTATCGCTAATCATGTACTCTATGCGACTCAAGGATGTTCATGACTAGAGAAGTTGTGATGGGGCATGATTATTTTCTTTGATTGTTATCTTTGGTTTTTCTCTTATTAATGTATGTACTTGTCTAAGGATATGATCGGCAAAAGATCAAGGAGGACGTTCCAAGTCATGCGGGAAAGGAGATAATCCTTGTCTGTTCTACAAGAAATACTTAGGTCAACTTAATTCATTATATTAAGTTGCTTGTATAAACTTGCTTTATCAAAATCCATGAAAGAAATACTTAGGTCATCTTGAGTCATTATATCAAGTTGCTTGTATTTTCCTACAACATTTTCAAACTCAATGATGAAATCAAGCACTGTTACAAGACATCATATGAAGAATGGAAGTATCATTTTACTCAGATCATTTTAGATTAGCTCATTATTCATCTGCATTAGAAGCATTCATTGTCAGTTGCATTATAAGCATTTCATTTCATTCATAGATCAACGGTCATAAATAAAGATTGAGTATACTTGGACAAATAAAACAATTTGCATTTGATCATTGTAGGTTCATTCATCTTTAGAATCATTTCAACCATCTTTCATTTCATTTAGTTGCATTTCAATCATTGCATTAATTTGCATTCCATTTAAGTGCATTTCATTAAATCATGTACTATATCATCATTATTAATTGCATTAGGATCGTTATCATTGTAGTTCTTTTTATCCACCAAAGTCATTCAGTTGCATCTTTGCACTTAGCTTCATTATAATCATTATAAGCATTACATATAAAAAATTTTAAAAAATCCATGTAGATCATTTGTATTTCAAAAAAAATCATTTGCATTCCAATATAGATCATTGCATTGGCATCATTTAAGTTAGTAATCATTTTCAAGTGCATCCATGATCATCAAAAATAAAAAATAAAAAGCATTTTTCTTTGCATCATCATATAGAACACCATCATCATAAATAAAGATCATCATCCATGTAATCAATGCATATAGATCATCATCATATAGAGTAGCATGCATAATAATGATCATCATATAGAATCCATGTCTGCATATAAGATCATCATAAAATAATAATAAGTCCAAGTATACAATGATACTGGATCACAAAAACAAAGTGCCTCATCAAATATAAATCAAGTCAAGGTTGTCCTATACCACTACCACCTGACTCTATATGTCTCTGTGGCTATGGGCGAGAAGATCCTTTAGATGCCTATCTCACATGATCACCACTCCTTTGAGGAGGTCTCATAACTCCACCGCTACTAGTATCCATCCTCACAGTGGTCTAATAGCTACCTGCTCTCTAGCTCTCTATGACTAAATTTGCATATAATCGTCGCCAGTGTGATGTCTCCTTCCTGGCCCGAAATAGTGCTCTAACGGTATCAGCTGAGAGAGTACCTGATCCAACCTATTGAATGTGATCAAGGAGACCCTGAGTAACCTATTGTCTCCTAATAGCTTTGTCCCTCTTTGTCATCAATGTTTGTATCTGTGCTCTAAGCTGATCTATTTGTGCTCTAAGACTATCCAAGGTCTCTTGCTCTAACACATCTTGCTTTGGCACATCCTGCTGAGGAACATGACCCCCAACCCTCTCATCTCCACCTCCCTATCCACCTACTAGAATCCCAGCTCGAGTAGCTCTCAAAACCTATCGCCTAATAAGTGGAACATGATCCTCTAGATCCTCATCCTCTCCACCATGAGCTGCAATAACCCTAGGGTCTGGCTGAATCTGACCAAAATTAATGCCTCTCCCGCAACCCCCATCCAGTCCACTAATCCTACCTCCTCATGTATAGGGTAACCCTCTCACTGATCTCATCCCTGCCCTGCCAGTATCTCTCCCAATCCATCATGCCTCTCTCCCACCCATAGGAAGTGGTCTCCTAATCCTGCCAACTAGTCCAAAAGATCCTCCATGGACTCTCAACTAACCTCCTCTCCATCTAGGTCTCCTACCACCTCTGCCTCCATCTCCCCCCTCCTCTCCATCACCTTCGACCTCTTGCACATCTCTAATCTCTCATCTTCATCGCTGTCTCCTAATAATGGGATCATCTGAGTCATCCTCCTCATCTCTGGAGCTGGGAGGAGGGTCTGTTGGATCGGTAACCCAAGGAAATGGGTGTGCAAGCATGTACTGAGCATAATCTATAGTAACACGAGGATCTTTAATATGTAATCTCATATCAAAAGCCACCCTAGGAGTAGCCAGAAACTCTGCACATGCTATCTCAAAAGATAAAGACGGTCCCCAATCTCAACTATCCCTGTATCATCGAGCATATATCATGACACTAGTCGGCATGTGCTACATGATACCAAACTATCTCAAAATATGACTCATCAACTATTGCTCGATAATGTATGGAGTATGACCAATGAGATATCTAATTTGCATAATATATGGTAATGTCTGAGCATCATCCATCCATGGTTCACAATCAATATATAGTCTCCAAATAACACTATCCAATGAATCAAGAACCCAACACCAATACTACATCTTACCCAACTTATGCTGAGTAAGGATACCTACATAAAAATAGACATATGGTTGCCTCTCACCACGAACTCTATGGTAAAAAGGCCGAGTGATCGCAATGTTCTCCCAGCACCAGATTTGTAACAGTGTGCATCCTGTAGAAAGACTAGCACCCTCATAAAAAATAACCTAATGAAGATAATGATACAAGTGAGTGAGCATGCAAATACCTCAAGCATATTGAATCTGATGCTACATCATGCTCCAAAGAATCTCACCCCAACCAATATAAAAACCTCGAGATCTTCTGTCCAGATAGATAAATCCCCCAATCAAACTTGCAAGAATCACAAGGAGAGTTTCTGTAGCGTCCTAAAATTGAGACACTTGCAATTTTGACTGCATTTCGGTCTTCACGATGGCGACGCAACACGCAACCTGAATGGAGACCCTGAAACTTGCTCACGACACCAAAAACTGCATTTTTCAAGCACCCTGGCCTGAACCTCCTTGCACCCTGCTGTCCCGGGAGGTGGGACTAGAGCGCCCAGTGCCCTGGTCCCTGGGTCCTATTTTGGGCCCGGTCTCCTAAGGAGATTGCGGGTCTTTTTGTTTTCAATTTGGAAATTATATTTCCTGGTCGACCTAAGGTCGGGAAAATCAGTCTATCAGCCCTAATTGACAAGTATATAAACTACATTTTCCTCTCTCATTTGAGAGATAAGACATAGATGACAGAAAAAAGCGTGGAAACTATACTCAAGCATTCAAGCATTCAAGCAATTGATCATTTCAAGTCTCCATTCAAGGCTAAGTGTTGCATTCAAGACAAGGATTCAACCATTGAAGAGGAGATCACATATTACTACATACTACATGCTACAATACAACAACATACAACATCTAAACCTTCGCACATAAGGATACAAACATCCTTAGAACAAGGTATTAGTACTTGTTTTACATTACAGTCATTTACATTTACAGCACTTTCTCATTTCTTGGTTAATTCCAAAACCGGGGTTTGACCTAAAGGCAAACCCCTAATCCCTAACCCCCCAATCGTCTTCCCTTTTCTGTGTGTAGGTTGCAGGTACGTGGCTGAGATTGAAGATCTGGAATCCTTGTGCAGAGACGAACAGATCCCACTTCGTTTCGCGGATTTTTCGGAGGACCGTGGCACCGGGCGCCATCGTCCTGACAACTTTTGCTCAAATTTGCAAGACAGCGCCGTATCGACATTCTACTGCTAATTCCAGGTCCGCAGCTTCATCCTATAACCTAAACTCAGTTTATAAGCGAATCTTTATGACTTTCTATGCATTCCTAGCTTAATTTCCTTAACAACATTCTTTACAAAAGAGGGTGGCCTTGCTTTCCTAACCCTTGAAATTCATTTAGCATCCAATCTTACATTGTGTGGGATTGGATCTTATGAGTTTCAACCCCTCTTTTGAATGTAAAGTCTCTCCCCTAAGTGAAAAACCATCGAATCCTAGCGAACCTCCCTTCTCTCTCCTCGGAGTTGGAAGAGGGGATAGCAACTAGGGTTCGATCGCGATTTTTCCGCTTTACATTTTGGTGAACTCGACGTGAACATCCTTTCTGATTTTTCATGCTTAGATCTGAAAATTGGATTCCTTAATTGCATTTCCATGTTTGATCTTTTGCAAAATTTTAGAGGTGATTGCATAAAAAACCCTAAAATTTCTTTTTGAAAATTGGACTTGTGAAATGCTTAATTGTTAATGCTTGCTTCAGATCTGCTCTTTTATTACAAATTATCAGTTCATATCTGTGCTTTAATTTTGAAAATTAAGTGGTTAAGTGTCAAAACCCTAATTTTTGAAACCCTCTTAATTCAATCTTTGTCCGACAATTTCACTGATCAAAACATCTCCAAATCAGCTGTAACTTTGGATTCCGCAATAAAATCACAATATCTTTCATCCCTGAAAATTTGGAAAAAAGTTGCGAGGACCGTGTGCACTCCGAGCGCCATTGTCCCCAACATTTTTTCTGAAATTTCGGGAGCGAGATCTTACTGTATTTTTCTGCTAAAATCCAGAATTTTGGCTGACTTTATCAATTATAACACCTTCAAAATTACAGTCAAAGTTGGTCTTGTGATTGCTTGGTCTAGGGCTCCTAATCATTCAAAAATCATCAAAATTGAAATTTTGTGTCAAAATTGTGTTCTTACTGTCTTAGATCTGAAAATTGTGTTTGCATTCATTCGAAATTCCAGTGCTTTATTCAAATTCTTGCAATTTGTGACTTTTGAAATTAAGTGCTTAATCACAACAACTTCGATTTCCGCTTTCAAAATTGAATTTAGTGTGAAATTGAGTCAATTTTTAAATTTCAAAACTTGCATTGCTTTTGACATTCCCTCTAAAATCATAAAATTCAAAATTTCAGTTTCCCTCTCTTTTTCAAAATTCATAATTTTGCATTTTTCGACAATCTTGGTAGGGTTCAATTTTGAGATTGCGACTTTAATTTGGCCTATCTACAGATCGTAAAATCCCTCAATTTTTTCAGATTAGCTCTAAAATCATCATACCTTTCATCCCTACAAATTTCGAAAAAAGTTGCAAGGACCGTGTTGCACTCCGAGCGCCACGGTCCTGAACATTTTTTCTGAAATTTCGGGAGACTGTCGTGATTGCATCTAACAGCTTAAATCTGGAAGATTGGCTGGTTTTATTGAAAATTGCTACCTCTAAAATCAAAATCTTTTCTCTCTCTCTAGTGCATGAGTTTTACAACAATAAGCCCTACTTACACTATTCCCGTTAGACGAAGCCGTAGAATTAAGTCTTTCCGAGGTTTAACTACCGAGGAGATGGAACCTAATTTGAGTAGCCTTTTTAACGAGGACATGGGTAATTCCTCTAATCCTCCTAATGATGAAGAAGCTCTCCATGAGGTTTCTGTTGAACAACTTTCGAAATTGGATAACCAATTTGATGATTTTCACCAATGGATGTCTCATGAGTATCCCGATAGTCAAGCTCTTCCTTTAATTGAGGGTTTAAAACGCATGCTTCAAAGTGATAAGAATGGAATTGATATTTTGCGTGGTATTTCACACATTGTGAATTTGAACGTGATGCCTATGAAGAGTTGTGCTGAATCTTTAGGTTACACACAACCTCCTACACAAGTCAATCATTCTATTCCTTTGACAACTCCTATTTCTAGCATACCTACCTTTACATCAAACATAATGGCTACTTCTATACAAGACGTTCCTCCTGTGATTACTAGTCATGGGGGCAATCCCTCTTCTTCAAGTAATCCTCTTCCTTCATTTAATCCGACTTCTTCATACATTCCTTCAATGAGTGTTCCTATTACATCTTCACAAATGAACATGACGCAAGGGGGCAATTCATTTAACCATTCCATTCCTCCTTGTAGTGTTCCTCCTATCCAATCATCCCCTATGGTTGACTATCATAGGGTCCCACCACCTTACTCCTTACCTTCTTTCAATAACACAACACCTCCATCTCAATCTAACACACCTAATATGAATTCTTCGACTGAAGCTACCATTAATAATCTTGCACAAACTGTCTCTTCTTTACAGCAACAAATTGCCTCTATGAATCAATCTAAGTTTAGTGTGCCCACATTTGATGTTGCGAGCCCACTTTCTCTTGACATTGTTCAAGCTATCCCTCCTAAACATGTTGAAATCCCACATTTGGAGCTTTATAATGGTAAAGGAGATCCTCTAACACATGTTAAGACTTTTCAAACAATATGTACCGATTTTGCTTATGACCCAAGGTTGCTTGCAAAATTGTTTACTAGAACATTAAGAGACAAAGCCCTACAATGGTATTGCTCGTTGCCTTCTTATTCTATTACTTCCTTTGAACAACTTGCAAATGCTTTCATTCAACAATTTCAAAACAATATAAGTCCTAAAGTTACTTTGATTGATTTAATGCATTGTAAACAAGGTGTTAAAGAAAAAGTGACTGATTTCATTGGTAGATATAAGCATTTGTATGCTCAAATTTCTTTTCCAGTGCCTGATAATGATATTCAAAGAATCTTTATTTCTAATTTACAAAAAGATATTCGAGACAAACTTCTGTTTTCTGAGTTTACTTCTTTCCAACAGTTGTGTGCCACTCTTCACAATTATCAACTGATTGTGAGTCAAATGGAACAATCACATCCTATGGCTCCGAGTGATAAGGGTGATAGCAGTCAACAACCATTTGGGAAGATTAAACCGAACAGAGATCCCATCAAATTCAATGAAAACATCATCAACAACAATGTGAATGTAGCATCAGGTGTGCCTCCTATTTCTAAATTTTTCAAGAAAGAAAGAAAGTATACTCCTTTGAATGAATCATTGCATGGTATTATGAATAAATTATTGGAACAAAATGTGCTTACTCTTCCTCCTATAAAGCAAATTGATCCTGCAAAGATTACTTCACCTTATTTTGATAACAAAGCTTTTTGTCACTTTCATCGTCAGCCTGGTCATGATACTGAAAAATGTTTTTCTTTAAAGGGTAAAATTCAAGATTTGATTGATAATAATACTATTTCTGTTTCTGGAGTGAATGATAAAGGCAACACATCTATAGCTCCTCCTAACCAAAATCTTCATATTTTTACTGATCCACTACCTTCTCATATTTCTCATACTTCTAATGCGATTGAGGCTAATGATTCCTCTCTCTCATCTGATGGTCTTGTGTCTATGACTTCGAATGTGATTAACTTTGTAGAACAGCAAGAAAACCCTAAAGAACCTTCCATCACATTTGATTCTAGTGAAACCATTAGAGCACCTGATGGTCCTTTATACATAGTTGCAAAAGTCAAGAATACACCTTGCCGTGGAGTGCTTATTGATCCTTCGTGCATGGCTAATGTTATTACTGAAGAATTTCTTTTTACTTTGCAATTGAATCAAGTGATCTATGACAAAACAGATGTGGTTGTGAAGTTATTTGATGCATTTTCTTCTCCTGCATTTGGTTCTATTACATTGCCTATTGAGGTCCATAATAAATCTCTTGATGTGAACTTTGCTATTATTCCTTCATCCGAACAATTTCGTGTGAAGCTTGGCTATCCTTGGCTATCTTCCATGAAAGCTATTGCTTCTCCTATACATAAGTGTTTGAAATTTCCCCATAATGGTGAAGTTGTTACTGTCAATCATAGTCTCTTTAAACCAGCTGAAAGAACTTCTAGTGTTCCTATTGATTACTTTTGGCCTAAACAATTCCAGTCTCTTCCTCCGCGAAGTGATCATCTTTTCAAATCTTATCAAAAGTGGAAAACAGATATGATCCTATCTCTAAGTGAACCTAGAACACCTAAACTTGACATTCCTATCATTCTTGAGAAGGAAGTTCTTCCTTTGAAAGATAAAACTAATGTCTTTCCTCAAGAAGATTCCCAACCCGTCCCCATGGATGTGACTATGTCTATGCCTGATAAATCTTCTAAAAGTAGACCTATACCTCCTCGTCATGATGGACTTGGTCTTCTTTCTAAACCAAAAATTCCTCCTTTATATGGAGCAGTTCCTCCTCCTGCCTTTTATAGAGAGAAGAGACCTTCTTTTTCTCCTATTATCCAGCCTAAGAGACCACAACCTAAACACCCAAGTGATAAGGATGAGAACATTCCTCCTCCTCTATCTTCTCCACTTCCTACTAAGACTAGACGAAATCGTTCTGCACGTGAACGCCGATGAAAGCGTCGTCTTAGGGCTCTAGTAGCTGCTTCTCAAACTTTGCAATCTCCAAAAACACCTTCAACAAGCATTATTCCATTTTCTCCTCAGCCGGATATTGAGCCTAAATCTCCTAAACATAAGATGCATGATGGTCTTGATCCTGTGTGAGTTAAAGATCCTATTTTTATAAATCTTGATGATGATATAGATGAAAATGTTACTCCGCTTGCTTCTGATAGTGAATATGAACTTGTTGATGTTGATAACCATTTATCTAATGAATTTTCTAAAGCACTTATCCTAGCTCCTAGACAAGAACAACGTGGCTTGGAACATGAACATAGCCCTTGTTTGGATCTTGTGATAGCTCCATCTGCTGTGTTGGATGTTCCTCCTCTAGCGTGTTCCCTGCCCTCCCGAAACATTGATCAGCAAGATCGGGGGGTAGATGACATGCTAGACTAGTTACATTAGCATAGCAGATTCTCTCCCCCTCTCTTTTGTTACTTCTTCTATATGTTATCCTCATTCTTCTATTTGTCGTCCTTAGTGTTGTCTACTTGAGGACGATGCAAAGCACTGAGATCTCTTTGGTCTCTCTCATGTTGACTCAAAAGACACATGTGTTCCCTTCTTCTAGGTGACCTTCCTTGATTGGGGAATGAAGAACAATTATGCATACATACATATGATATATATACATGACTTATCATACAGCATACTGACCCCGAGGAAAGTGAAGTCACCTCGTACTTTGTGTTTGTGTTTATTATCCTTGCGTTTATCTCACACTTGGGGGCTAAATCTTTGCGATAACGTGCTCCTTTCCCTTCTCATTTCTTATGTGTATCACTACGTTAAAACAATCACCCCCGTTGAGGCGTGTGCGATCGCTTTAACGTAGGGGGGCATACACCCTATCTATCCTTTCAAAGATACTTGAAAATTTCTTGGCGAACATAGCTTTGCCTTGAAAATTTTTGGTATTTCTTTTGCATGACTCATAGTGAGGGAACCTTACTACTGACAGTCATGGTTCTCCCTCGTGATCTTCCCTTTTACTTTGTCAATAGAAGTCGTAAGATCCTTAGTCCACTGGGGGCTTGGTGTATCTTGCCTCCTTGACGTGGTGAAAGTCTATTCAATGTTGTTTCCTTGTACTTTACCGGAAGTATGAGCATACATACTCCTGCTAAAGTGGGGGCTAAATGTAGCGTCCTAAAATTGCGACACTTGCAATTTCGACTGCATTTCGGTCTTCACGATGGCGACGCAACACGCAACCTGAATGGAGACCCCGAAACTTGCTCACGACACCAAAAACTGCATTTTTCAAGCACCCTGGCCTGAACCTCCTTGCACCCTGCTATCCCGGGAGGTGGGACTAGAGCGCCCAGCGCCCTGGTCCCTCAGGACCAGGGCGCCTAGCACCCTAGTCCCTGGGTCCTATTTTGGGCCCGGTCTCCTAAGGAGATTGCGGGTCTTTTTGTTTGCAATTTGGAAATTATATTTCCTGGTCGGCCTAAGGTCGGGAAAATCAGTCTATCAGCCCTAATTGACAAGTATATAAACTACATTTTCCTCTCTCATTTGAGAGATAAGACATAGATGACAGAAAAAAGCGTGGAAACTATACTCAAGCATTCAAGCATTCAAGCAATTGATCATTTCAAGTCTCCATTCAAGGCTAAGTGTTGCATTCAGGACAAGGATTCAACCATTGAAGAGGAGATCACATATTACTACATACTACATGCTACAATACAACAACATACAACATCTAAACCTTCGCACATAAGGATACAAACATCCTTAGAACAAGGTATTAGTACTTGTTTTACATTACAGTCATTTACATTTACAGCACTTGCTCATTTCTTGGTTAATTCCAAAACCGGGGTTTGACCTAAAGGCAAACCCCTAATCCCTAACCCCCCAATCGTCTTCCCTTTTCTATGTGTAGGTTGTAGGTACGCGGCTGAGATTGAAGATCTGGAATCCTTGTGCAGAGACTAACAGATCCCACTTCGTTTCACGGATTTTTCGGAGGACCGTGGCATCGGGCGCCATCGTCCCGACAACTTTTGCTCAAATTTGCAAGACAGCGCCGTATCGACATTCTACTACTAATTCCAGGTCCGCAGCTTCATCCTATAACCTAAACTCAGTTTATAAGCGAATCTTTATGACTTTCTATGCATTCCTAGCTTAATTTCCTTAACAACATTCTTTACAAAAGAGGGTGGCCTTGCTTTCCTAACCCTTGAAATTCATTTAGCATCCAATCTTACATTGTGTGGGATTGGATCTTATGAGTTTCAACCCCTCTTTTGAATGTAAAGTCTCTCCCCTAAGTGAAAAACCATCGAATCCTAGCGAACCTCCCTTCTCTCTCCTCGGAGTTGGAAGAGGGGATAGCAACTAGGGTTCGATCGCGATTTTTCCGCTTTACAGTTTCATAATACATAATCATATCCTCCCATCAGATCTCTCCTCTCGAAATGCTCTCATCACCAAATATGGCTCTGCAAGCCTCTGTCACTCCACGATCCTAAAAATCATAATGGACTAACTCGTCGGTCACAGGAATGTGGAGAATCCTGTGGACATCCTCAAGCATAACACTAATCTCACTCGTGGGAAGGTGGAAAGTGTTATTCTCGCTATGCCATCTCTCTACTAGGGTAGTCAAAAATACCCTATTATGGATAATATCAGGCATATATAACAAGTGTCTCACCTCAGACTGTGTCAGCTCTAGCACTAAGTGGCGCATCATCGAGAATTTCTCCCGACACTGGAGAACATTGAATTTCTCCTGTTTAACCAAGAGAAATTGATCTCTATCAATTAACACTCATCTATCTATCAAATCATAGAGAATCGCTAATTTATCACATCAATAATTAGTACATCTTTTCAAAATGAAGCAAATCAAGCTATCAAATCAATCTAAACCTATCAATCATGCTTTTCTATCAATCAATGAGTTCATGTTAACTTTGTTATGCTCTTCATCAAAAACTGCATCAGTTTCTTAGAGTCAATCTATCAATCATGGTTTTCTATCAATCAATGAGTTCATGTTAACTCTATTATGCTCTTCATCAGAAACTACATCGGTTTCTTAGAGTCAATCTATCAGTTTATCAATCAAGACATCAATCAATCACAAATTGTGCATCAACATGCCTAAATTTAATCATTAAAGTGAATTTTAACCATGAGAAACATCACAAAAATTCACTTGAAGCATTTTTTTTCACATATGTGATATTCTATTGAACACGGGCATTAAATCAAACATATGCGTGAACCTTTTTCACAAAAGCGCTAAAACGTGCAACAAATGCGTGAATCAAAGCATATGCGCTACCATATTCAGCATATGCGCAAACATTTAAAGCATAAGTACTAACATACATTGTAAAGGCATGAACAAACTAAACATATGTGCTAACAAAGGCATAAGTGCTAACCTAAAAAGCATATGCGCTAACAACAGACACAAAAGCGCTAACCAAGGCTGCCAAAAATTGAGAAAAATCTAAATAACCAAACACATGCCGAAAAATATAGAAAGTTGTACGACAAGTTTCAAAAAGGCTAGGGGTAAGGTACATACTGGATAACCATACTCAGGAGATCGTTGATATCATTGCACGCGCTCAAATCGATGGTTCTCGAATGAAATCACCATTTTGCCACCTCACCAACAAAAACTTTCTTCACAAGCTGACAAGGATGCAAATGAAATTAAAATTACCTTTGGTTAATTTTATATTTACTATATCGAAGGGTAATTAATGCTATTCAAATGGGGAAATTCTATTTATTTTTCATAAATAAATTTAATTGATGGACTTTTTCATTATCGAGAGATCAATCGCTTATCCAAATTTCACAATCAATCTCCCGAGGGGGCACACAATCAGGATTTTTATATCATATTTATTTAATAAATATTCTTCTAGTAAATAGTTAATTTGAAAAGATTAATTTATTTAATTCATTTCATGTCCTTTTATTAATTAATTTAATTGAAATATTTTATTAATTAATTCATTTATCTTTTTCCTCTAATCAATCAATTAAATATCTAATATTTAATGATTATTCTTCTATCCTATAGTCTCAAGTATTAAATAATTTCTTAATTATTTAATCCCTTTTTCAACTCATCCTTCTAACTCCACTTCATCTTCTCTTTGCCTACTCATCAATCATGTGGCTAAAGATATTAATATTTCTTAAATATTAATTCATCATTTATCTCCAACTTCCAAATTTAATGAAATATTGTGTAAGTACACATATTTCTTAACCTTCTTCTATATTTTCTCCAACATCCCTACATCTTAGGAAGGACTTGAGTCCACTTGTCCTCTCATGCCTAAATCTTCTCCAACCATCCCTAGATTCCCTCAGTCAACAACCCAATCAAGGTGAGATGAGTGACACTTGTCTTCTCCTTCCCCCTTTCTCTCAACCTTCACTTTTGCTCACAGCCATCCAAATCTGTAGATCTGATCATGACTGTTGATCTAGGCCACATCATCTTATCCTCTCAAAGTCTATAAATGTGGGAGTTTGAGTTGAGAAAGTGTTAGTCTTCAAGTTATTCTTCAAGTGAGTTTTCAAGCTAATCATTTGTGAAAATTTATGCATCCATGAGTTTTAATCTTGAAGCAAATAGCATAATCATTTAGCATAATCATTTAGTAGAATCATTTAGCATAGTCATTTAGCATTGCATATCATAGTATCAGTTAACTATCAGCTATCAGTCCATTCTTCATATGTCATCTTAGAAGCTATCAGTGATTGTCTGAGAGCACACCATCTGCAAACAAGAATAGTGGAGTTAGGACACAATGAGACATAAATCATGAAGGTAATAATAGTATTTTTATTTTATATCAATTTCATGTAGTTTCATTGGTTGAGTTTGGATTTCCTGTAGCATTTCTTTTGTATTTTGTGAAACTAACATGTTGCGGGTAGTATTCTGAGGATGAAATTCAAGTCGACACAATATCTATCCAAATATATTTCAAAGATCAAGTGTTGAAAAAATACAAGGGTGATGAGTACTATGAGTAGGTCAGGAAAGCACTCTAGGATAATCCAAAATACCCAAGGTATGAAGGATTCCTTTTTGAACCCAATGGGTTATTAAGGTTTAAAGGAAGACTCTATGTACCTAATTCTAGAGAATTAAGAAATTTGGTATGGAGAGAAGTTCATACAGCACCTTATTTCAGACACCCCAAAGTAACTAAGTTGTTAGCTAATGTTAAGCCATTGTATTTTTGGAAAGGAATGAAAAGGGATGTTTGTATATTTGTGGAAAGATGTTTGGAATGTCAAAGACTAAAGGTGGAATATCATCATCTTGCAGGATTGTTATATCCTCATAAAATTCCCAAAAGGAATTTATAAGTCATTAGTATGAATTTTGTGAAAGGTCTACCTATGTCAAGGAATAAGAATAATGTCATTTTGGTAATAGTGGAAAAACTTATCAAAGTAGCACATTTCATTCCAAGGAATTTGACTGATGGAGCACCTATTATGGTCTAGAACTTAATTCAAGAAGTGTTTAGATTACATGGAATCCCTAAAAGGATGATTTCAGATAGGGATTCTCATGTGATATCTAGCTTTTGTCAAACCTTATTTTCTTCACTTGGGACACAGTTGAATATAAGTACAACATACCATCCAGAAACTAATGGTCAAACTAAAAGAGTAAATCAAGTATTGGAAGATTTATTGAGAATGTATCACATGGATCAGCAGTACAAGTGGGAAGATTATTTACCTTTGGTAGAATTTGCATACAATAATTCTTACAATTCTTTAATTAGCATGGCTCCATTTGAAGCATTGTATGGAAGGAAGTGTCAAACTCCTATAAGATGGGATAAGCTTGAGGATAGGGTAAATCTTGGACCTGACATGCTAGCAGAAATGGAGGAGCAAGTTGGAATAATTAACCGAAGATTAGCTAAATATAATGATAGGGAAAAGAGTTATGTTGATTCCAAGCGGGTACACAGACATTTTTCAATAGGAGAAAAAGTGATGCTAAGAGTTAAGCCTCACAAGAGTTCCATTAAGTTTGGGAAGTCATCCAAACTAGCACCATGTTTTGTAGGTCCTTTTGAGGTCCTTGAAGAAGTTAATCTTGTTGCTTTCCGAATAGTGTTGCCACTAGCTCTTTCCAAGATGCATAATGTTTTTCATGTATCATATCTTAAGAAATACATACTTGGGGATAATCATGTAATTGATTGGAATACCTTGAAGATACAGGACCCAGGAGTGGTAATAATCACAACACGCAAGCTCCACTTGTGTAATAGAGAGTTTTTGTGGTGTAATGTCCAGTGGGATCAATATGTAGAGGATTCTACTACTTGGGAAGATTGTGCTGAGATCAAACAAAAATTTCCTCATATTTTGCTTGATTTTGAAGGATCATAAAAAAATGCTACTATGTTTTATTTAAGTTATGCTTTTTAATTGATACTTAAAGATCATCAGGGATGATGATTCACAAGGGGGGGATATGTTACACCCCATTGTGATGCTACTATTTAGTTTCACTTGTTTTAGTTAAAATATTTTAAGCACATGAATATGCTTTGAATATATTTATCTTGATTTGGGAAGCAGATGAATGAATGTGCAATCATTCTTATATTTTGAATATTTAAAGATGAAATGTGTGTGTGTGTGTGTGTGTGTGTGTGTGTGTGTGTGTGTGTGTGTGTGTGTGTGTGTGTGTTTTAATAATAGCTAACTACTATTGTGATGTGCCAAGTTGGATGTAAGAAATGAACGAGCCTCCAAAAGGGAGGAAGAGTATCACTCAAGAGAGGAATTTGGTTCGATAATCTTAATATATGTACCTTATTGAGCTATCACACACTCATAATTTAGTTGGTCAAGTTGAGTTAAACTAGTTGGGTAGAGATAAGATGCCTTATGTCGAGTTGGTTATGATTAAGTGAAGTGTCATTATGTCTTGGTTGTTTATCCTTGTTTGGAATGTTGGATTAAATCTCTATGATAGGTTTTAACCTTTGTGTTTTCATATCTATCTATCTATTAATCAATGAATATATATGTGTGTATGTGTCTATATACATACATACATACATACATACATACATACATATATGTATATACATTTACATACATATATATATACATATGCATATATATACACATACATATACAAGGAATAATATGTGTGTGTGTAAATATTAATTAGCCGATAGACTCTTTGTGTGGGCTTTTTCCCGCCAAAGTGTCAGCCTTTCGACAAGGAGTTTTTTCTGGCATGTTTCTGGTGAGCCCTTATTTCTCGGCCAGTGACAAGACATCTTCTTCCACATCATCTACCTAATAACCAATGACAAGACAGATACAACCATGTCATCTTCTTCTTTTTCTGAGAGGAATGTGGTGATGAGGTCATATAGCACCTACCATGTCTTGTATTGATGGCTTCGACGATCATGCAAAGAGCCTGTAATAAACACAGCTAAAGACTTAGATGTTGTGAGGGATGTTTCATGTTCTTGGGCAGTGTGTTTGTTGATTCTATCATTGTGAACACCATACCATCATTTATTTTGGGTTTCCATTCTCTGCATTTTTTATCTTTCTTTTGTTTGCACTCACAGTTCACAATTAATTTTTTCTATTCATTGTCTGGATATTGTTCCCATTTTCATGGTGTGTGGGCTTCTTTGGACTTTTGGTGGGTTTTGCTAGAATGGTGGTTCTTAGCTCTCTTTGGTTTAAGCGTCTATTTGTGTAGAAGGGAGGTAATTGATTTCATCTGCCGATTTCAGGTTCCTTTTCAATTTGAAATTCTATGCTTCTATTATCTGTATTTTTCCTATATGTGTTTTATCGTTCATTTCTGACTTCCACTATCTGCATCTGTTGCAGGTCATTTATGTTTCTTAATGTAAGGTTTCTAGATATATAGCTATTATTTTTTATTTTCTTACTTTTGCTCACAGTTAATGAAAGGACAAATCAACTTTTATGCATTTTTAATTAATAAAAGAAGTTTTCATGTTTCTTTGTTTTATGAGTAGTCGTAGTTAATGGAAGGACATTTCAGGTTCTATGTGTTTTAACTTAATGAAAGGAATTTTAAGGTTCTATACATTTTTAGTTATTGGAATGAAATTTCAAGTTCTCTAACCTCTTATTTACTTTCTTGATTGTAGTCGCAATTAATGGAAAGACATTTTACATTCTGTGTGTTTTTATTTAATGAGCAACCTCTATATTTTGATTATTTTTTATGAACGTGCATTTTTTATTCTCTGTGTTTGTTGGTTAATGTAGGGTTTTGAGATATATAGCTATGGTTATTTATTTTCTTAATTGCACTCACAGTTAATGTAAAGACATTTCAGGTTATATGCATTTGTAGTTAATGAAAGGAAACTTTAAGTTCTTTGTGTTTTTAGGGTTTCGGGATTCCACTATTTGCATATGTCGTGAGCTATATGTTTTGATTGTTTTTATGAACCTGCATTTGGGATTATCGGTGTGTGTTTTACTGTTCATTTATGGGTTATGTTGTGTGCATCTGTTGTGGGTCATTTATGTTTCTTAATGTAGGGTTTCGAGATATATAGCTATGCTTTTTTATTTTTAAATTGGGCTTGCAGTTAATGAAAGGACATTTCAGGTTCTATGTGTTTTTAGTTAATGCAATGAAATTTCATATTCTATGTCGTATTGTTTTTTTTATTTTGAGTGGTAGCAGTTAATGGAAGGACATTTCAAGTTCTATGTGTTTTTACTTAATGAAAGGAATTTTTACATTATATGCATTTTTAGTTAATGAAATAAAGTTTCAGGTTCTCTTCCCTGTTATTTATTTTCTTAATTACAATCGCAGTTAATGGAAGGACATTTTAGATTCTGTGTATTTTTAGTTAATGAGTGGGCTCTACATTTTGATTGTTTTTTATGAACGTGCATTTCTGGTTCTTTGTGTGTGTTGCTTAATGTAGGGTTTAGAGATATACATCTATGGTTATTTATTTTCTTAATTGCACTTGCAGTTAATGAAAGGACATTTCAAGTTCTATGTGTTTTTAGTTAATGAAAGGAAATTTTAGAATATATGATTATATCTTTATACATATGTATGTGTATATATGTTTATGTTACTTTTTATGTATATATACATTTATATATATATGGATATATGTGTATGTATATAGACATTTATATACATATATACAAATGTGTGTGTATATGTATATATATGCACATAAATAAAAATGTGTGTATATATGTATATATACACACATATATGTATGTGTATATATACATAGATGTATTATGTATACACGTTCCTCTCAAAAAAATATAAGACAGCGTGGTTGTTGTTGTCTTGCCATCGACTATCCAGTAGATGACGTGGCAGAAGATGTCTTGACATGTGCATATATTTGTACATGAATATATACATATACATGCATATCTATATATATGTGTGTATAACTATATATATATATATATATATATATATATATATATATATATATATGTATGTATATATATATATGTATGTATATATATGTATATGTATATGTATATGTATATGTATATATATATTTACATATATGTGTGTGTGTGTGTTTATACACATACACATACACATACACATACACATACACATACACATACACATACACATACACATACACATACACATACACATACACATACACATATACACACACATACATACATACATACATAAATATATATATAGATATACAGATTCTATCTATTTGTGCATTGACTTTGTGCAGGCCAAGATGATAGTTTCTAATACGAACAATGTTCATGTTCCTTTGCAACACGCACTAATACATAAATTATACAAAGCAATATTGGATGTATATCCTTTAATAGTTGTCATCCTTTCTGGAATGTATATGCCACATGCAGGTGCAAGGAAACATTGCAAATTGTACACTGTTACAATTCATATAGCTTTTGTGAATGTTTTTATCTAAGTAGGAATTTATATGTATGTATATGTACACATATATATTTTTTTGTGAATGTCTTTTGTATATGTATATCCCTTTTGTTTGCAAACTGGATTTTGTAAAGGACAATTTCATTGATTGTTATGTGTTTAATGCAATTTACTTGTTTGAATCTATTCTAGATGCTTTCTCATGTTTGGCATTGATACTGTCTTGTTAACCTGAATACTATTGTTTTATTTGGATGTGCTTGTTAGGCAGTCCACTGATATTGCAGTTGGTGCATGCCTTCTTGTTGATTATTTTGCTTTTAAAATAATGACAAAAAAACATAATGATGTTTGTTATTGTGCAAAAAAATGCAATTAGAGGTTGCATCCTTGCAATTTGCATATAGGAATCAATTGATGTGCTCTGCGGAATAATTATTTCCATGTCAATCAGCCCAAGCTTTGAAAAGACCTTTGACAAGGTTTCTATGTATGATTATGTAAGTGTGAATATTGTTTTTCATTGTTTTTGTGAAAAAAACATTGTCGTTGTTTGGAAAAAGTTTATATATGTATAGGAAAACATACCTACCAGTATGTTACTTTGTCAAAAAAATTATAGCCTTTTCACATGCAAAATATTCTCGTATTTAAACATTGCTTTCTATTCTTTATGTTCATACGAAGAAAATGTAGGGAACTGATACGTTAGCAAACCCTGTGACCATCTCTGTCAAGAATATACGTATTTGTATATGTATATATAAATCTATATAAATATAGATGTACATTTATATATATATATATATTCATGTATATATGCATAGGTAATTATATATACATATATATTTTCTCAATGTATATATGTATACATGTAAATATATACGCATACATATATATGTAAATATGTATTCATATATATGTTTGCACACACACATATACATATACATATTACCCCCCTTGTTGTCATATGTTAGAAAACATTATGCTCACCTATGCCAAGAGTGTGTTGGAATATGCACACTGCAATGAGACATTGTAGGTGATTGAAGGTTTTGTCATTGATGGCAACCTTGCAATCCTATGGCACCGGCAAGGCATTACACCGACAAGATAGTGCACCAGCATCAACAAATCACACTCTACACCGGCACTCAAGACACCGACATCGGCACAAAGAAAGGAAGTATACCGGCACAGAGGCCGACAGGATTTTATTGTATTTTGTTCATTATTATAAAAACTTTGTAAGCCGACTTGGCAAATTGTAAAATGACTCTTATATATAAAAGAGATCATTGTAGACATTTTGTAAGTAATTGAAGCGAAGAAAAAGAAAAATATAAGGCAGACCTATTATGCGAAATATAGGCTAAAAGGTTTATGTAAGAAGTAGAGTAGCAACCGATACTAGATCTGGCATTATAGATGCTATTGTAAAGCAGTACAAGATATTGGATTTGTATAATCCATATTGTAAGTTAGTGAGACTTCCCATTGAGCAGTGAGCTCTAGGCAGTTGGCCTTCCTGCATGTGTAGGCCCCTATTGTAAGTAATATTCTCTTATTGGCCAGTGAGTGAATATTGTGGGTCACAAATCCCACTAAGGTTTTTCCCACACCGGGTTTCCTTGTTAAATCCTTGTGTTATGGTGTGACTTTCATGTGGATGTTCTTGATTCTGTTTATTGCATTATTTCTTGCATATCGGTACTCTGTTATAATATGTTTTGCATGTTTTAAGTTAAGAAATTCTAATTACTGGTTATATATTGATTCACCCCCCCCCTCTCAGTATCTGTGTGATTCCTAACAATTGGTATCAGAGCTTGGTCCTCTATTTTCAGAAGCCTAACAGCTTGAGGAAGATCTTGACACCAGTAAAGATGGAAAATCTGATGAAGCAACTGGAAGGAGCTCTTTCAGACTATGATGCAGAAAAATTGAAAAATATCAAACTAGAAGATGATTTAAGGGTAGTTCAGGATATCATTTAGGCACTTCAAGAGAATCTTACTATTGCAAGAAATAAGAGAAGAGAACTTTGTGAAAAGTTGCAAAATGAGAATGATGAAAAGGAATCACTTAATGATCAGATAAGCAAGCTAAAACAAGAGAACATGACAACAAAGAATGAGATGCAGGATATGACTGTGAGATTTTGTAAAGAGATTGAGGATAGGAAGAAGAATGAAGAAGAATTAACTAGAAGACTAAGTGATGCAGCAAATGAGAACACAAGACTTAGCTATGAAAATGACATGTTGAAGATAGATCTGATGCATACTCAGAATGACTCAAATGAACTAATGAGACAGAAAGAGGTCTTAGAAAGAGAACTAGAAACTGCAAATCAACATAAAGAAAAATTCAAGAAAAGCTCAGAGGAACTTGGCACCTTGCTGAAGAATCAAAAACCTAAAGGTGACACTTCTAGAATTGGCTTTGAAGTTGGTGAAAGGTTTGGTACTGCAAATACTTAGGATCATAGCAAACTAGTAAGATAACCTAATGCTTATAAATTCAATGGAAAATGCTTTAGCTATAATAAGTATGGTCATAGAGCAAATGAATGTAGATCTAGAAATTATCAGAATATCAACACACCCACTAGTCAATGTTCAAAATGCAACAAAGTTGGTCACAACTCTGAAAATTGTAGAATGAATGTGAGATGTTATGTTTGTGGAAGATTTGGACATTTATCTAATCAGTGTAGAACACAAACCAGCACAGGTTATGGGAAAGCTATTCAGAAGAATAATGTAACTTGTTATGCATGTAACAAGATTGGGCATATTGCAAAATTATGTAGAAGTAAAGGATCACCGGTAGACAACAAAAGTTCTAGTTTGAAAGGCAAAGAAAAAGTTGAAGAGGTTAAGCAAGAATTCTCAAAACAATGGATTAGAAAAGCTGATCTAAGTATTGGGAATACTCCTCCACTGATAGAATCAATCAATGCTTCACTGGCAGGACAAAGTGATGCTTCACCGGCAGGACAGAGCAATGCTCCACTGGTAGGAAGTTCTTCATCAAATTGAAGAAAGTTTCCTTGAGGGTTTGGCAATCCAATGACACATGTGCTATTATTCTCTCGGCTAGAGATAAGAAGTTGGAAATTACTTGTTACCGATAGACAATGTTAAGTGAATACTTAACCGGCATGCATTTAATGTGGTAGATGGCAAAAAGATACTATAAATTTGAGGTTTTGGCTCCATTTCATTTCACCGAGATTTCAAACCTACGAAGAGCGTGAAGATTTTGAGCTAAGGCATTTTCGAGCAAGAGGCAAGAACACTTCAAGCAATCATCCATCCCAAAGGTAGTAAAAGGTATTTTATCATGGCATCCACCTCTGCAATTGAATATATAGAAAACCCTACTATTGTCAAAGTGATAAAAAGACCTAGGCTCATATTTCAATTAGTTCCCGAGGTAGCAAAGAAAGATGATACCTTAGGTGCTTTTTCCCAAATTCCTAAGGGAGTTGTTTATGCTGAAGACCCCAGAATTTACATCCATAGCAACATTAAGGAATTAGGAGATGAAGAGATTAAAACCATGTTTAAAACTATGATATGTGATGAATCCGGCAATATAAAAGATGAACACAAGATCATTGAGACCCTAGGATTTACAGAGATCCTTAGCATTCCTGAATTTCCCAAGGATGTGATTAGGATAGTCTTAAGTAGGGTACATGGTGAATTTTTCTGGCTAGATGCAATCCACAAAATCACTAAGGAAGCTGTGAAAGCTGTCACAGGGTTACCGACCACCGGTAAAAGACCAGACAAAACTAAGAAGGTATCCAATGACCTAGTTACAAACCTAACCGATGCCACATTCGACAAAAGGTCCCTAAGAGTAAATGATGTAACAGACATTAATATGAGATTTATCAGCATGATATTAGGGTATAAAGCTACTCATGCAAATAGACTTAATTTAGTTTCAAGTTTATGCATTAAGAGTGCTTATGATATGGTCACTAATAATTTAAAGATTGATGTATGTGAGTGGTTAAAGGATGAATTAATTGACAACCTTGGAAAGATTAAGAAGGACAAGAAAGGAACTTTCAGGTTTGGAAATCTGCTAGTATGTCTAATGCTACATATAACCAAGCAGGTTCCTGGTATAAGCTACAAAGAACTTGGATATGATATACCAGTAGGCAAACAGTTAACCAAACTATTCAATAATATGGGAGAAGATAAGGAAAACAATATTCATGATTTAGTTCAAGAGCTAAAAGTCAAAATGAAGAAAAGAATCAGGTTATCACAAAAGATTGTTGACAAATATAAGGATGAAATATGCTTTGTAATCAAGAAGGATGAGATTTGGATGGAAGCAGCCATCCCCAGGATTGTTTGGGTAATAGAGATGGGCTATGAAATAGATGATCATATAATTGAAACTTATGCTAAAGCACTTCTGGAAGCTCCTAGAGAACCTAAAGAAGAAATATTTGGTAGTGTAGAAACTATTGAAAGACAAATACAATCAAAGAAAAGAGTGAAAAAAGTTGAGGCAGTTGTAAGAAAAGGTTCTAGGCAAGCAAAGGCCATTAAAGAAGATGTGTTAAAGAAAACCGGTATAACAGAGGATAAGTTAGTAGCTACACAACCTGAAACTCACCTATCACTGGTAGGTACTTCTTTGGAAAGTGACATGCCTGCAAATTTCAAGAGATTTGTAAGGAAAAGAGATCCCTCACTGGTAACCACACCCTCACCCAGGAGGACAAGACAAAAACAACAAGTAGTGAGATCTCCGGTAAGAAAGGCTACACTAAAGAAGAAGAAACTGACACCCAAAAAGAAGAAGAGGATAAATAAGGACTTGGCCCCTCTTGACATACTGTTGAATGAAATAACAGAGGAAGGAAAACTGAAAAATATAGAGAAAATATATGACACTCTAACAGTTGCTGAAAAAGAACAAGTTGAAAACAATGTTATATTGCATATGGATATGTATAAGAAATTTTTGATGGAAGTAGTAAATGAAATTCCAGATGAACTATTTAAGAGACTGGAAGCAAGAAGACAAGTAGTAATAGAACTGGACAAGAAAATAAAAATTGAAAAGCTACTTGTTGTATATCCAATGAATTCACCCAAAGAAATTGATGACTTAATTGCTCAAGCTAACCAATCAGTATTTTCTACTGCACACCGGCACATTGCTTTAATGGTTGGAAGAGTTAATGAGGTGACTGAGGAGACAGAAAATGCATGGGACATTTTCCTTATGGAAAAAGAAAAACAAGAAGAATATAGGAACCCCAAACCTATAAAAGTTTATCAGAAAGAAAGAGACAAGGGTAAAGGTAAAGTTGGTGGACCACCTAGCATCAAGGTTAAAGACAACTTACCCCCACCTCCTTTGATTACTCCACCAATAAAAACAATAGCTATAGAAGATCAACTGGCAGCTGAAAGTATGGATGTAGAGGATGGTAATCCTAATCCTGAAGTCTTATATACTATGGATGTTGATACTCAAAAGATCAACATTATGGTAGACAAAGATACAGCTGATAAGACTGACATGGCTAGTGAGCCTCCGGTAGCTGACCTAACTGATAACTCACAGGAGAAACTAGCTGAAGACAAAGAGAAAAAGATAGAGACTCAGACCTAGATTGAGACAATGCAACAAACAGAGAAACAAACAAAGCAAAAGGCTCTGGAACACCAATAGGAATAGAAACAGGAACAGGTTCATAAGAAAACAGTACCACTGACAACTGGAGAAGTAGAAAAACCATTGCTTAAGGAAATGCAAACACAAACAGACCTACCAGAGGTCAATACAAGCTTGGTCACTTCTACTGACGGTATTCAAAATGTTGGTTCATCATCAGGCTACAAATCAACTAATGTGATTGAGGTACTATTAGACTCAATTAAAAAGATAATAGATTGCAACTCACAAGCTTATAAGGCAATTGATGACACCATACCAATTTTGAAGGTAATTGCTCCTAATTGTAATATAGACAATAAAGATTCTTTAGGGAAACTTGATACCTTGTGTAAATATATCATAGAAAACATTGAGAAAATAAAGGAAGAGACATTGAAAGATAAAGTAGAAATTGAAAAGCAGAAATTCTTTGAAGAGCAAATAAAGAAGTGAAACAGAGATTTTGACACACTTCTACCAGAATTGTGTAATTTATTAAAAGAGTACAAAACTCTGTACAAAGACACCTTTAAGACAAACCTTTTGACTGTAGATATAGACAAGAAGATGAGCAAGGTACAGGATGAGATCAATAAACTTGCAAATAATTTTGTTAACTCACTTGATACACTATCAGTTTTTGAGGAGAAGATAACAAATTTTGAAGAAGATTTACTTAAATTGGAAAGAGAGAAAGAAAGAATAGTGAATAAGGCAAAGCATCTAAGATTAAAACTAAGTCCAAGATTGGACTATCTAGCATCACTATGGAAGGAAGTATCTAAGGCGCTAATTCAGGGACAGAAAACACCAGCAGAGCACTTGTAGCATCTCACCAGTACAGTTAAGAGAACAGAGACAGCAATAAGAGATAGTAAAAAGTTTATGGAAAGTATAAACTTGATTTTGGTGGATCTATTTCAAATTGTAACTACCTAGGTACAAGGTTGAAACCACAAACTCTACTGACATCTTGACAACCTTTGTCATTGATGCCAAAGGGGGAGTAGTGGGATGAGAAAATTCAACATCACGGGAATCACATGCTCAGGGGGAGCACACACATTTTTGGTAACATTTTTGGACTTCACATTTTTTTGATAATTTTTGGATACACTTTTGAAATTTCTCATGATTGTTGTCATCAATGCCAAAGGGGGAGATTGTTGGCATATGCACACTCCAATGAGACATTATAGGTGATTGAAGGTTTTGTCATTGATGGCAACCTTGCAATCCTATGGCACCGGCAAGGCATTACACCGACAAGATAGTGCACCGGCATCAACAGATCACACTCTACACCGGCACTCAAGACACTGACACCGGCACAAAGAAAAGAAATATATCGGCACAAAGACCGACAGGATTTTATCGTATTTTGTTCATTATTATAAAAAATTTGTAAGCCGACTTGGAAAATTGTAAAATGACTCTTATATATAAAAGAGATCATTGTAGACATTTTGCAAGTAATTGAACCGAAGAAAAAGAAAAATATAAGGCACCCCTATTATGCAAAATATAGGCTAAAAGGTTTATGTAAGAAGCAGAGTAGCAACCGGTACTGGATCTGGCATTATAGATGCTATTGTAAATCAGTACAAGATATTGGATTTGTATAATCCACATTGTAAGTCAGTGAGACTTCCCATTGAGCAGTGAGCTCTAGGCAGTTGGCCTTCCTGCATGTGCAGGCCCCTATTGTAAGTAATATTCTCTTATTGGCTAGTGAGTGAATATTGTGGGTCACAAATCCCACCAAGGTTTTTCCCACACCGGGTTTCCTCGTTAAATCCTTGTGTTATGGTGTGCCTTTCATGTGGATGTTCTTGATTCTGTTTATTGCATTATTTCTTGCATACCGGTACTCTGTTATAATATGTTCTGCATGTTTTAAGTTAAGAAATTCTAATTACCGGTTAGATACTAATTCACCCCCCCCTTTCGGTATCTGTGGGATTCATAATAGAGTGTTACTACCTCTTCTCTCCATTGTGTCCATGGCAAATCTGCCATATGTACAATTGCATCTATACATTTAAAATTGAGAATGACCTCTCTATTATCATTTATGTTGCCTTTGTAGGATGCACACAAAGAGCCAGAATTAACTACAAATGCAATATGCTCAATAAATGTTGGAGATGAAGTTTAATCCCCGCTCCTTCAAATTTTGTGCTTCACAAAATTGCAAACCGATCAAGATGAGGATGAGCGTTATAGGGTGGTCCTCTCTGACGACAGTCATATGCAACTATGGATTGTCCCATCTAAGTACAGATATTTGTTCAATTCATATACGCTCAAAGTAGGTTTTATAGTCTCATTGACAGGATTTGTGTGTAGATCTATGTGTGGTTTGAGGTACCTCCACCTTCATCCCATGTCCTTCTTTTTCTTACTATTTTGTACTATCACACTCATAAGAAACAAAATATTAACCACTTTCCTCTTGCTCATTCCGCAGGACTATCATTGTTTCCACCCTTGATGGTATCCTTGCACAATGTCAGCTTGTTAAATGCCCTAAGTACCTTTTCAAAGATCAAGAAGATGAAATGATGGGATGTAGCATGCCTCCATGTAAACGAGCCCTTAAATTTGGAATACACTTGCCTCAAGCCCAAGGTGAAAAATCTAAAATAATCAGTCCTATAAAAGGACTTAACCCTTACCAGACCAAATGGACAATTCAAGGTTGTGTCACAAATTAAAAAAACATATGTCAATACAACACACCAAAGAGTAATTGTCAAGTTTTTAGCTTTGACATGATTGACGATGATGGAACTAAGATCAGAATTACTTGATTAAATGAACTTGTAGAGTTGCACCATGAATAAGTTCAGGTTGGAGTGTCCTAGTTTGTCTCGAAAGGCTTGGTTAAAGAAGAAAACACAAAATACAATAAGTTAAACAATAGCCTAGAAATTACTTTCGACCAGTGCTTGATATTGAAATGTTGTGATGATAGCATCACACCTCCTGAAAAGGTTTCAAACTTTACACCAATAAGTGAGATTGCTAATTATAGTAACTACACTTTGGTTAGTATAATTTGCATTTTAACTGATATTGGGAATGTTGCAATAGTCCAAAGAAAAGACAACACGCAAGTACTACATAGATCTTTGAAGATTAATAACATCTAATTTTTCTATTGATGTGAACCTTTGGGGTGTTGCATGGAAAACTATAGTTGAGGATTTCCAAAAAAATATTATAGTGGAGAGTTGGTTATCATTTATGTTATAAATGGACGTGTAGATTACTTTAATGGAAAAGTCATTAACAGCACTATTGTGACACTATTGAATGTTAATCCCTCTATCCCAAAAGTGCAACCACTTATAGCTAGAGGGGAATTAACATCTGATGTAATTCTTTTGCCCTCAACCCATAGACATCTCAATACACCATATACAAGAATTTCACGTGCCTCTATTTTGGAGCAATGCACTGTTCTTAAAGATGTTGTGGAAACAACTATTAGAGAAACCATTCATTTTATCAAACCTGATGCTTTTTGCTATCTTGCTTGCTCATTGAAAGTGAATGGAAAAGAATGCAAAAAAATTGTATCAAGTAGAAAGTCGATGAATGGTTCTATCCTAGATGTCAAGTGCAAATACCAGAATGTACTTATTGGTATATATTACAAGTAAAAATTTATGACCATACTAGCAGCATGTGGGTTACTATGTTTGATGAAGTGGTGACAAAAATATTACAGATCTCAATGAAAGAATTTTGCATCCTTCAATATGATACTAACATTTCTACTAAGCCCATCACTCTTATCAATGTTGTTTAGTGAAATAGTTATGTCTTTGCTCTTCACATTGAAAAAGAGATGTATAACTCTAAGATAAGATTGAAAACAACAATTACCAGGGATTTGAAGTTTTATTTTGAGGTTGAGTCATAGCTCTTGCTTTCAAATATTACTCAAATCATAGATTCTACTCTGCATTTTCTTCATACTTAAGAACTCATCAGAAATGACTGAATCATTTTGTTTCTTGTGTTGAATTTGCTAGACTATATTACCAGTTGATACACTTATTTTCTTTCTATACCTATTCAGTTATATATAAACTAAAAACTAACTTCAACATTTCAACAATTGTCAATCTATTTTCATCATTATACTTCTTTTGTTTTCTTTCTTCTCTAACTTTTCATATGCTTTTTAATTATTATGTACCTTAACTATGCAATTTTGTTGGATATATATTTGTTTCTTTGTATGGTTATATTGAAGCATTCCTATTTTTTTTATTTCATTGCTTTGTATGTTCTATATTTGAATAAATATTTGTACTTGTTAATAGATATATTCACATGTTTCTATATATAATGGATTTATAATGATTATACTATGTAACTTTATAACATTGCATTGTGTTATATATTTACATTTTCATATGTATGTATAAATATATCCATGCTTAATTATATGAACACAAATCTCATATGCATTGGATATGTACTCTTTGTTCATGCATCCTAATGGTTGTTTGTACGCATACAAATATATATATGCACACAAAAAAGAATCCTTCAAATAAATACATGCACCTGTCCCTATATAAGTATATATGCATAACTATTTAAATTAAAGCATATATACTATATATATATACTCGCTCATATCCCTCTATATGCACAACCTTCCACATATATTTGTGCATTTTCCTTTGTGTGTATACGTACATTCACATTTTGTGCCTTAGTTAGGTTATTCACAATCATAATGAAAAGGAAAAACCAACACAACAACACACATATGTACCTACATATACATATAGCTATGCATACATATGCAGACCTGTGTGTATGAATGTTGGAACCGATGGACATACTACCCTAGGCCATGAAATATGCCTTGCACTAGCTAAGTATTTAATTCCATTTAATGCAACCTTCACATATAGCTACCAAAGTTGTACATTGAACTTATTCGATGTGCGCATTGCCCAACTACATGGAACATCCCTCACAGCAGCCAATTCTTTACCCACATTTAATGCAGACTCTTCATATGACTGTTGAAGCCATCAATACAGGACATGGTAGGTGCTATATGACCTCACTACCACGCTCCACTCTTAAAAAGGAAAAAATGATGTGGTTATAGTTGTCATGTCATCAGCTATTGTGAAACATATACTCGTCGGAAAGCTAACACTCTCTTCCTACATATATACTTATTAGTGTATACACATATCTTGAAAATACAACAAAGTAGTAGAAAACCTTTATATGGATATCAAAATCCTATAAAACTTAACATATCCTTTGTGTTTTGCAAATTCAACTTCATGCCTCCTATATGCGTGCATGTGTAACTGTGTGTGTGTGTGTGTGTGTGTGTGTGTGTGTGTGGTTAGGTAGATATATAAGCCCTTATCCATAGGCACTGACAACAAAATGTAGACAATGAAAACCCAAAATTAATTGTGAACTTTGTTCTGGTCACTGCGGCTTCCACCAAGAATTGGACATCATCATTGCAATGAGATGTGTTGCACTTGTTGATTACATGTTTCATGTTCTCAAATATGTATGTATTTATATGTATGTATGTATGTATGTATGTATGTATGTATATGTATGTATGTATGTATATATATATGTATGTGTGTGTGTGTGTATATATATGTATGTATGTATTTGTATGTATGTGTATGTATGTATGTATGTATGTGTATGTACGTATATATGTATGTGTATGTATGTATATATGTATGTATGTATATATATGTGTGTATATATATATATATATGTATGTGTATGTATGTGTAGACACCTAAAATTGTCCAGTCTAATTAAATAAATATTTTATTTATTTAATTGTCTAAGCCTCATTCTTCTATTAATTAAATAAATCCTTATTTATTTAATTAATTCATTTATCCTCTTCTAGCCTTATTTCTCATTTAAATAAATACATTTATTTATTTAAATTATCCTTTTCCTAAATTAAATAAATATTTTATTTATTTAATTATCTCATTTCTTCTATTAATTAAATAAATCTTTATTTATTTAATTAATTCATTATCTTTTTCTACACATGACACATGTCATTCATCTCTTAATTCCTACACTACCTACCTCTTTCATTATTTTGGTATTTCTTTTACCTACCCTCTAATCCTAGCCGACCTCTCTTTTTACACCTCTCAATCTTATCCCTCCATTTCATATTGTGTCTTCTATTTAAGGAGATGCCTTCTTCATTGTCAAACCCTAACAACTTGATCAATTGGCTACACTACGATCCTACTTGCAACCACATTCCGTTCTTTGTTGAGCTCTTGTGCATATAAAAATTTGAGAGCAAATATATCAAGCAAGATCAATGGAGATAGGAAGAATGGAGATCAAAACCCTATTGGACATGTAATGGTATAATCTTTGTGATTTCATGTGATTTGCATTGTCTTAGGTAATCTTCATGTGTTATGGTGGATCTTTGTTGATTGTTAGGCTAGGGTTTTGTGGTTGGATTCATTTAGCCTTTCAATATTGTTATTATTGTATCCATTTTCACCATACACATTTTGGCACGCCCAATGGGACTCTTGTCCCTTTGCATTTAATCTTTTTGTTGTAGATTTTGCGTTTTTGAAGTTGCAGATCGGACATTTTTCGATGACATTTTAGGTTTTTCCGCATCTGTGAACTTTCGGATCGCATCTCTGAGTTTCAGGAGCGTCTGCGGATAATGGAGTCGCGTCTGTGTTTTTGACAAGTTTTATTTTGCAGGTTTCAGACAGGAGCGTCTATGTTTCATAAGCACGTCTGTGTTGTTTCTGCTCGCCTCTGTGTCCTAGAGGGGCATCTATGATTTTTGGCCGCGTCTGTGCATCACAGAACCGCGTTTGTGTCATACAGATGCGTCTGTGTCGGGGGTAACAGCATCTGTGTTTTTACTGTTTCAGAATTTTAAAATTTTCTTTGATTCGATTTTTGGATTTTGCACTTAGGGTTTCAGATTTGGTTTATTTTTGGACTAACCCTGTCAGATCTAGCTAACTAAGTTTGTGCAGCTTGTTTTGGAAGCAAAAACATTTTGGTTGAAGGCCCCTCTTTCATAAAGTCTTTTGGGTTTTTAAAATTTACCTAACTCGTGTGCTTGCAGGAAGGGGTGATCATTTGAAACAACCCAAACTACTAACAAATTTTGTTGCAGGTCCTTGTCTAGGGTTTTGAATTTTTGTTGTGTTCCTTGTTTTCATAGATTAGCAAACACTTCCATTGGTGCACTAAAATTGAATCATTGTCTTTTGTGTCTTGAGCAATAGGCTCTTTTTGTTTAATCTTTAAAGGGCCTGTCTTCCCGTGTGGTCATTAGGACTACTAGTGAGAAGAGAATGACCCAAGTGGTAGCAAAAGAAAAGCCATCTTCTTCCAAACCACTATAAATAAATGTATTCATGGTGAAAACTATGAATAACGTGTGCTGATTAGTTCATACCGACACTATGTCTCCCCATAAACCCGTTTGATCAAATTTATTTGATCATTTGTAGGGCGTAACCCCTATCGGCTGGAAGCCTTCTGTATTTACAGAGCTGAAAGTGCCGCATGTATGGCCACACGAGTGGATGCCCTTACTAGCACCTTTTTGTTTTAGAAGCCCAAATCCTTCTAGTTGTTGAGGCAGGAGGTCGGACCTCTGGTAGCGGCCCACACACATACAGTTCTTAGTAGAGATACAAAGTTCACCATGGGGAGTTTTCATGGGGACTGATGCTTGGCTGACCTGAGAAGTGAGTGCTGAGGGTGGAGCTAGTGAGGTCAAGCATCTAAGTATCCACTCTGAATAGCGTAGCCTCAGGGGTAAAACCCTATGTGGGATCAACAACTATTGTCTTGGCGAGCCATAAGAATTGTGCTTGTCTTGTGTTAAACATTCAAAACATTCAAGACCAAACAACAAAACATTGTGTCTTTTGTGTCTTCAAGTGTATGCAAGACATTTTACATCAAACAACACACTTTTGGAGTCTAAACACTTGCAAACATTGAGTCCTCATCAACATTGTGTCCTCTTGTCATGAAAAACAGTCAAACAGTCGGATTTGGTCACAACAAAACAACTTCACAGATTGGAAAAATTGCATGAAGTTTACAGAAATGCGTCTGTGTCTGTTTTAACCGCGTCTGAGTCATCTAAACGCGTCTGTGAAGGGCATAATAGTGTCTGTGTGTCTAGCAGCGTCTATGTCGAACAGAGACACGTCTGTGTCTGTGTACAGAATTGAAAATTTTTACAGTCCAGCAAACAAAGGAAATCAGTTTCAGAATACTTGAGCTTCTTAGGTTGTTTCTTCAGGTTTCATCTAGCATTCAATCTATCGTCGGGTCTCATACAATCCATCATTGCTTCATATCTCATTTTACATTCATACTTGTCTAAACTTGAGTCAAAAGGTCACTTGCTTGTCCTCATCATACTTTGTCAACACACTACATACAACTACACTTTGCTAAGTGGTCCCTCATCAAGGTTTCTTACCTTTGGGTCTCATTTGGTCTTACTTAGAGTCAAGGTCAGCTTACCTCATCAAGAGAAACTATCATCTCTTTGGAAGTCACACCTACTCTACTACATACATACTTGGTCTTACATTTTGGACATTGCAAGTACACCTCAAGATTCATTTACACTTCATACAACTCTTGGTCTTCCATACTCTTTCCATTTTTCATCTAGTCTCTCACATCTTGGTCAAACACCTAGTTCATGGTTGAAAACCGCCTTCAAAAATCTAGGAGAAAAGCTAAAGAAGCTCAAGAGTCCGCAAACATGAGTTCTTATGAGTATGACAATGATTTATTTTTCAATCCTGAGCACACTACATTGCCTGACATGGATGTTTATAGAAACAATCCCAATGTGGAAAACACAAACACTACAAACAACAATGCTACACACAATGACAATGTGGACAACTTTTCAATACAATCAGCAGATATAGAAGAATCCATTATGAATCCTCATTTCAATAGATTGGTTGAAGAGATAATGAAGAGGGATAGACAGTACTTTTTACACATGATGGCACAAAGTGGAGCTAAAATACCTCATGACTTTGACATGTCTTAACTTATGGAAAACCGACCCTCGCAACAAACTCACTCTAACATGGATCAAAGGAGACCCAATAGTGGAGGAAATAGAGGACCGCATATGGTACCTGAATCACCATCAGCTTTGCTTCAAAAACCAGAAATCCCACATACACATGGTCAAACATATGATACTTACCTTTGAAGACCATTATGGAAGCCTTATGCAGATAGATATGCTCAATCACATGCTCAATCTATGGATCGATCAAAACAAGTGGATACTCAAAGGCATGCTCAAAATTTGGACACAAGGAAACCTCATGTCAAATTTGGGGGCAATACATTAGAACATGGCGTGCCTATAGAATATGGTATATATGCACAAAATAGATATGGGGTTCCTCAAAATGAAGCTATACCAAGTGCTCCCTATATGCCGCATCAATATAAACCTCCTCCATATGAACATGTCTATGATCAATATCATCCATACATGCAACAAGCTCCTCCTCAAATTGGTGTCTCAAACATGGGGTATGCTACAAGAAATTGATCGCCACCTAAGAATAATTTGGAGCAACAAATCAGAGATTTACAAAAGAAAATGGAGGACATGAGTACACCAAAACCAACATACACTATGAGAGACATATGTCCTTATCCATTTGATAAGAGCATTCCAATGCCTCCATTTCCTGCACACTTTGTGACACCAAAATTTGACAAGTATAGAGGAAAAGGAGACCCCAAGGCACACATACGACAATTTTTCACAGCCTGCATTGAGGTAGCGGCAGAAGAAACATATTTGATGAGGTTGTTCCCGCAAAGCTTAGGCGATCAAGCTATGGAATGGTTCTCTCAATTACCTCCTGGTATTAAGTCATGGGGTGACTTAGCAGAGGCATTTATTTAGCATTTCTCCTACAATATTGAGACAGATATCTCAGTCACTACTTTGTGCAATACTAGGCAAAAGGAGGGAGAATCTTTTGCATCATTTTTACAAAGATGGAGAAATCTAGCTAGCAAATGCTCTTGCGAAATCCCACAGAAACAAATGGTAGAAATGTTCACTCAAAATGTTAACAAGGACATTGGCTATGATCTAAGAAAAGCTTGTTTGTCCACCTTCAAGGATGTTATTGAAAAGGGCTTAGCAACAGAAAAGGTCTTAATTGAACAAGGAGTCATTAAGATATTCAAGGAAAACAAAGATGACTTTAAAGGAAAAGACAAGCCAAGATTTTGGAATAAAAACAAGAACACAGTCAATGATGGTGTTGTTGATGCCAATACAGTGAGACCCAAGTTCATCTTTTCAGGATCAAGTTCTACAAACAATCAAGTGAATACTCAAACAACTTCTAGACCACGAAGGAAGTACACCCCATTGGGAGAACCACTTGAATCAGTCTTCAAAAAGCTAGTGGCAAACAAAGTGATCACAGTTCCAGATTTTCCTCCATATGAACCGAAGGTCAAACCAATTGGTGGAATGATGATGAGTATTGTGAATTTCATAAGAGCAAGGGTCATAAGATAGGTAATTGCCATCGACTGAAGAACATTGTGCAAGATCTCATTGATAGAGGTGATATTGAGATTGAGGGACACTCATCCAATCAAGAACATGAAATGTTTAAGGAACCATTCCCAAAGCATGATAAGGGAAAAGCCAAAGTCACAGATGATTAGGCCAACTATACTAGAGCACCTTATAACTATGACTCAACTATCAATCACATCTCGATGGACAATCATATCTCTACTATTACCATCAAGAACAAAAAACCTGAGAATCCTCTTCAGAGACCCAAGATTGTTCTAAGAGGTGTTGGATGTTCTTCGGAACATACCTCTGAATGTCATGTTACAACTCGTCGAGGTAAAATTACTTTGCCAGGTGCTTCCACTAAAAATACCGCTTCTTCATCAACCAAACCTAAGTATGACCTTGTAGAACAGTTAGGGAAGACACCCGTGCTCATCTCCATCCTTGAGCTCTTACGCATATCCCCCGCTCATAAAGCTATTCTTGACAAAATCTTGAGAGATACTATCATTCCTACTGATCTGAACGTGGACCAGTTTCAAGCCATGGTGGGATACCTTTCCATTCCACACTCCCTCACATTCACAGAAGTCGGTGACGCCTCCGTAAGTCAGCCACATAATGCACCTTTACATGTTGAAGCCTTCATACACAAACATCGAATAAAGTGAGTCCTGATAGATGGAGGAGCTGGTCTCAACATTTGTACATTGAGCACCATTAAACAATTGGGATATTCTGATAAAGCTATGAATTCTACAAATCAAATCACCATCAAGGCATATGATGATGAAGAGCATTCATCCAAGGGCACAGTCACCTTACCTCTAAGAATTGGGCCAGTTACAAAGGATGTGGTTTGTCAAGTCCTAGATCTAGATCTCACATACAACATATTGCTAGGACGTCCTTGGATTCATGAAATGAGGGCAGTCCCATTGACATATCATCAATGCATTAAGTTTCCTCATAATGGAGTCGAGGTAACTGTTAACGGTGATCCCAATCCGTTCATATATTGCAATAACCTAAGATCACATACTGAGACCATCATTCCCAGTAATCGTGAGGTTGTTCCTTCTTCGGCATACATTGACCCTGAGTCACTAAAACCTTTGACATCAAAACAAGGTGAACTTAAAGGTAAATTTCAAGACAAAGGCATGGGAGAATACACTTTAAATCAAACCATGTATTTACGACAAGTCATGAGCTCTCCAAAAGAATATGGAAGGCCACATCCTAACAAGCAAATATCCATCATGATACTCAAATGTGATCCTACTACCTTTCAAAGATGGGGCGAACTAGAAGAGGAAGATTTATAAAAAATGCTCTACAAAGACATTGAAGAGGACACACATGATCAGATCAATATACCTTGTGAGAAATATGGCAAAGGCTTCAAGATTCTACAAAAATTCGGGTATGATGGAAAAAGCCCTCTTGGGTTATGCAAAGAAGGCGTCATGGAACCCTTACAACCTGAATTGACTGTAAAAAGAGAATGCTCAAAGGGACTTGGTTTTCTGACTTCCAAGATCCATACTAAAAGGACAGAAGAGGCATCACAAATCAAAGTTGCCAAAGTTCAACAAGAGGATTACTATTCCACAGATTCCAACGAATGGGAATGGGGTTCAGACAAATCCTCCAGTGACTATGAGCTCACCGAGACATTCAGAGAGCCAGATGAACCCACAGAAGAAGAGGAATTTTATAAAAAGTTCAGAGTTGGTCAAGAAACAACCCATAAGGATTCCGCACAGTCTTCGTTTCAAGGTTCTAGGTCGAAATCACATAGGATGAGGACACCTGTCCTGGAAGGCGCTACTAGTGATGACAATTTGGATTCGCTTGCAATCAAAACTGATGAGGAGAGTGCCATCGAAGACCTCGACGATTGCCTCGATATACCCTAATATAACCACATCTTCACTCTTAGCCTTGCAAACTCCGAAAACATTAAAGGCCTTCCCCTTGTTCACCACCAACTCATTGACTGGGATTATGAAGGACTAGCACAATTTGACACATTTCAAAATGACGAAGCTATTATTGACTATCTTGGCATATGAGATGATCTTCCCCCTGGGGACCATAAAGCAGGATACACCATAGAACTCAACAACATGGCATATTTCAGTGAGGGTGTCGGACCTTCTAGTCGCAAAAATGTGAAAATAAGAGCAAATCAAGGGTCTTATGGCAAAAACCACACTGTGGTGCTATCTAATCCCAAAAAAGTAAAAAGAAAGGACGTATCTGAGGGCGAAAACCTCTCTGAGGCACCCGAAGATGGAAGGCTCGACATTCTTCCAGCATCATATGAGGAAAAATCATCCATGTTGGTAGAGGAGAGTATCAAAACAAACATTGGTACAGAAGAGGTTCCACACAACATATTCCTTGCTCAATCATTAACAGAGTCTGAAAGATCAAAATTCATAAGCTTCTTCAAAGAACGACAAATCAACTTTGCATGGTCATACACTGATATGCCTGGACTAGATCCGGATTTGGTAATGCATCATTTGATAGTCAAACCGGGGGCAAAGCCAGTGAAACAGAAATTGAGAAAAATGCATCCACAAGTGGTATTACTAGTCAAAGCAGAGCTAGAGAAATTATTGGATGTCGGATTTATACACCCAATTGATTATCCCGAATGGATCTCCAATTTAGTACCTATCAGTAAACCAAATCGCAGCATCAGAATATGTACAGATTTCAGAGACATCAACAAAGCTTGTCCGAAAGATGACTTCCCATTACCAAATATCGACTTGATCGTTGATCTCACAGCAGGTCACGAAATGTTATCTTTAATGGATGGATTTTCTGGTTATAATCAAATCAGGATTGCACCCGAGGATCAACACAAAACATCATTCACTTGTCCGTGGGGAACTTTCTATTGGAATGTCATGCCCTTTGGGCTGAAAAATGCAGGTTCTACATATCAAAGAGCAATGACCACTATCTTTCATGATCTCATGCACATAACCGTGGAAGATTATGTTGATGATCTCTTGGGTAAATCAATAGACAAAGATACACATTTGGACATACTTTCAGTCGTCTTTGATCGGTTGGAAAAATACAAAGTAAGATTAAACCCCAAGAAATGTGTCTTTGGAGTAACCTCCGGGAAGCTCCTAGGATTCATTGTGTCTAAAAGAGGAATCGAAGCCGATCCAGCAAAAGTCAAAGCTATCTTGGACATGCCGCCACCTAGAAATATCAGTCAACTTCGATCCTTACAAGGGAGACTCCAGTCTATACGAAGATTCATAGCACAACTTGCAGATAAGTGTAATCTTTTTCAGCACCTGCTACATAAAAATATCAAGTTCAAATGGGATGATAACTATCAACAAGCTTTTCAGAGGCTCAAAGATTATCTTTTGAATCCGCCGGTTTTGATGCCACCAATTCCAGATCAGCCTTTGTTACTATACATATCAGCTACTCCAACAGCACTGGGGGCACTCCTAGCACAACAAATTGCTGACGGCGAGGAAAAAGCAGTATACTATATCAGTCGCACATTGGTGGGATATGAGCTAAACTACACACCAATCGAGCATGCATGTCTCGCTGTGGTCTTTGCTTCACAGAAATTACGACATTATATGCTCACTCACAAGACTAAGTTGATTGCAAGAATTGATCCATTAAAATATCTTCTCAACAAAGCTACACTTACTGGGCGACTAGCCAAATGGGTAATGATCCTGAGTGAATTCGACATCGAGTATGTAGACAGAAAAGCAATAAAAGGACAAGCAATCATGGATCAATTAGCGGATGCTCCCATGATAGATGATGTTCCTCTAAATTCAAAATTTCCAGATGAATCCATTTTAACAATATCATAGGCAAAGCCATGGCAACTATACTTTGACGGCTCATACACACAGCATGGGGTAGGAGCTGGTATTCTCTTTATAACTCCTCAAGGAGATTCTATACCAAATTCATACCGCTTATCATTTCCTTGCACTAACAATATAGCGGAATATGAGGCATTAACAACTGGATTACGAATTGCAGTTCAGTGGAAGATCCAGGAACTTCGTGTTTTTGGGGATTCTCAACTTGTCATCCGTCAAGCAACTGATGATTACCAAACAAAAGATGAAAAATTAATGCCTTACAAACAAATGGTGGATGATTTAAAACAACACTTCACAAAGATAGATTTTGAGCAGATACCAAGAGAGCAGAATCGTGCTGCAGATGCCATGGCTACAATTGCTTCACTGATTGATCTACCTCAAAATGAAACCTGCTATGAGTTCCTGGTAGACAACCTATTGGTTCCTTCATATGAGATCACTCCTACTAAAATGATATGCGTTGTTGGTCCTGAATCCCAATTATATGGTTCCATATTCACATATCTTTGTGACAATATCTTACCTCCTAAACTATTAAACAACCAACGCCGCACTTTCATTCGCCAATCCTCTCGATATGTCATTCTAGCTGATATCCTATACCAACAAGGTCTAGATGGCACTCTTCTTAGATGTTTAGAAAGTGACGAAGCTCAGATTCCGTTACGAGAAGTGCATGAAGGGATATGTGATCTGCATGCTAGTGGTCCTACCTTGGCCAAGAAACTCATCAGGACTGGATATTATTGGCCCAATATGGAAAAAGACTCATATCAGTTTGTCAAGAAATATAAGCAATGTCAAATTCATGGAGACCTCATACATGCACCAACACAAGAACTACAACCACTTGCTTCTCCTTGGCCCTTTTGTCAGTGGGGACTTGATCTCATAGGCAAGATTCACCCTCCTTCCTCCAATGGTCATAAATTCATTATCACAGCCACAGAGTATTTCACAAAGTGGATTGAAGCCGTGCCTCTCACACAAGTCACTGGAAAACAAATTGCTACTTTCATCCTTAACTATATTATTTGCCGATATGGTATTCCTAAGTCCATTATTACTGATAACGGGCGTCCCTTCAAAAATCAGGATGTTCATGAACTCTGTGACCGCTTCCATATTTCCCATCATTTCTCCACACCATATTACCCCCAAGGTAATGGCCAAGCTGAGGTGTCTAATAAAACAATTCTTAAAATCCTCAAAAAGATAGTCGATGACACTGGTCGTAACTGGCATATCCAACTCAATCCTGCACTTTGGGCCTACCGCACAAGTGTTCGTACACCTACAGGAGCTACACCCTACTCACTTGTCTACGGCACTGAAGCCATCTTGCCTATTGAGGTCGAGTTACCTTCTTTACGGGTCTCTTGGCAAAACATCATCAGCGATGAAGATTACAGGGTCTCTCGCTTACAAGAACTAGAACTGCTGGATGAACAGAGACAAATTGCTTTTAATCATCTCAATGCTTACCAACAACGAATGAGTCACAGCTACAATCACAAAGTCAAGCCTCGCACATTTGAGGTAGGTGACTTGGTTCTTAGAGAAAATCCTAAAAATCAACAAGACAGAGAGAAGAAGGGCAAGTTCGAACCAAACTGGCTTGGTCCTTACATCGTTACAGCAGTCTATGGATCTGGGGCATATCAGCTCTCTACTATAGAAGGTGAACCTTTGGAGGATCCTATCAACAGCATGCATCTTTGTAGATTTTACACATAGTTCTCTGGAATATCCTAATTCAAAAATACAAAAAAATCAAAAAATTCAAAAATACAAAAAAATTATAAAACAAAAAAATCGTTACTTGGTGAAAACCTGGCAAACAGGCGCCTTGTGACACAAAAAAATTTGAAAAATCAAAAAAAGTAAAGAGAAATAATTTCGTCCAATGGTGAAAACCACTTCGGTGGCACCCTGGGCAAGTACCATGGTGAAAACTGGGTCACCAGCGCCATGCGTAGAGACATTGCTCCTCCCTCCTTCAGGATTCATTTTCATCCTTTCACTTTGCACACACTCACGACCAATTCATCCACAATAAACTTACACATTCCCATCATGGCTTGTTATTGATCTACCCAAGATTGGTTAGCCATTCATGATAAACCCCCCTTTTCACTCCCTTTCCATCCATAATAAGTCAGATCCTATCTGTGGCTAAGGCAAATCCTACGTCTAGTGATGGGTGTGGAACTGAGAACACCACATGTTTCGAGGAGTACAGTTTCTTCCAGCTTCCTTCAAGTCTATCTGCGCACAATCCGCAATAAAGCAACACTTGCATCGCCAGTCCGCAATAAAGTTTCGTCTTCTCCGCAATAAAGTATTAGTTTCATGGATTCAGTCAGTTTCAGATGACACAGCAGCAACAATGGGCTTCAACAAATCAAATCTTTCAACAGACTCAGACAACATTATGGTTCAGTGCTATCTGTCCATTTTGTGAAAGTAAACATTGTGACCACAATCAAATAAGACTTATACAAGTGACAAGAGACACTAAACTTGAGGACTACAGTGGATGTTGGTGTCGAGTCTTGGTTTTCTTTTGATTTTATCTTTTGGTGACATGTCTTTTAGCTTTTCCAGGATGTCTTTGACTAGAGATTCTATCGCCAGGATGTCTTTGACTAGAAAGGCGAGGATGGGGTATCGTCATCTATTTACATTTGTTGTCTGTGGATTGTCTCTTGGTAATGCTATGACTTGTCCAAGGATATGAGGACACTGTGAGTCTAGTGTGAACTGGGGCATTCCTTGTTTGTAACTGTCTTATCTCCATGCAAACGGGTACAATGACTTTCTGGGTCGAACATATGCCTCGATTGTCATAACCTATTTTGCCATAATAAAGCTCAATGATGATAACACACAAGAATCTCTTTCACGTTCATATCTTCTGTCTTCCATCCCCCTTTCTTGATTGACTTCCATCATCCTTCTTGAGTCTGCGTAGCCTGCTATCACATGACTGAGTATAATGACACACCAAAAACATTTGCATTTCATGTAGTTGCACCTGCATTACCACATATAAGCATTTCACACATACATATAGATATTACAATTGCATCACATCCTGCACACAACACCTATTAGCACAATTTACATTTGCATTATCATATTCATCTGCATTACATACATTCACATTTGCATTGGCATCACATATACAACATAAAAGAACAAAAACATATATATTGCATTGCATTATGTATGTATTTGCATCCATATCATAAGCATACATTCTAAGAACATCTCATCACATAGGTACACATGCATATAGCTACCGCAAAAATGAATCATCTCTCATATATAATCAAATGTGTCATGATACAATGATGTCAAAAAAATCATATGGCTACAAAATCACCCGCAGGTGTCTACAATACAAAAAAATGGTACAAATACTGATACAAGGGAGCCCTCTATGGCTATGATGAACTCCCTCCCTCGGAGCCGCCTGGCCTCGACGGAATCTGAGCTCTAGAAGGACCTACTCTAGGATCACCCTGCCTGTCTGGTGGTGGTGTTGGACCCATGACCCCACCACTCGATTCCTGTCTCCTCCGACTCCCTCCCGTAGCTGTCATTGTCCGTGATGGTCTATGGAAGCTCCTCGCCCACTGATCTGCTGGCACGGCACCATAATACAGGTCCCTCCAGTAAGCAATCTCCTCTCTGGCTCGCAAGACATATGTGTAGCCTGCTCCTGTATCCTCCGCCACCTGCCTCCCTGCCCTCACCGCTGTCTCAGCCTCAGTGTAGCGCTGAATCACCTGATCCCTCTCCCACTCAGTATCCCTGAGCCTGATCCTGAGTTGGTCTCTCTCCCTCTCCAGATCCTAGATCTCATCTATCTGGCCCTGGCAGATCTCCCTGAGCTCAATCAACTCATCCTCCTCTAGATCCCACCCTCTGCCTCGGCCTGTGGCTCTCCCTCTGTAGGTGCCTGCCCCTGTGCCTGTCCCTGTACCTGTACTGGTGCCTGAACGGGTACCTATCTCTATGCATGCCTAGGTACCTATCCCTGTCTCTGTCCCTGTACCTATGCCTATACTGGCACCTGTCCCTGTACCTGTCCCTGTCTCTGTCCCTGTGCTCTAGGACCCTGTGCTGCTGGTACCTGCAGGGGCAATCCACCGCGACCCCTCACCACCTGGGCCTGTCCCTCCTGTCCACCCTCCCTCCAAGGTGCCACCCTCCTCTCCCCAACTACTCCCCTCCGCCTCCATCGGCCTCGGCCTCCATCACCTCCACCATCATCATCATCATCTCCCCCCCCATCTCCCTCCAATGCCTCTCCTGGATCTGTCAACCATGGGAATGGATGCTCTGCCCAATATGTGGAATACTCTGCATCCATCCCGACGTCCTCGATCTCTGGCCACATATCCCAAGGTAGGGGCACCATCTCTGCCAGCTGTGTGACTGCCTGATCATATGACAATAACGGCCCGAACTGCGCCTGATCCCTCACTGTACGGGCATACATACCCGAGCCTCGTGGCATCCTCTGGATCCTACCATACTGCCTGCATACTCTATCCACCAGCTATCTCTCCAGTATATAGGGCGTCCACCCAATCAAATGCCTGCTCCAGAAGGTGTAGGGCAGCTCCACTGCGTCATCCTCCCACTCCTCACATCCCAGATACGGCCTCCAGATGACTACGTCAATGTCATCTATCACTCACCGCCAATGCTCTAACCTGCCAATCCGAGGCTGTGAAGTGATCATGTCGTACAGATGAACAAAACTCCGTCCATGACCTCTCCCTCTGAAGTGTATCGGCCATGTGATAGGCAGATGCTCGTATGCCCAAACCTACAGTAGTGTCACTCCACAACCCAGTCCCACTGATCCATGGTAGACAAACTAGTGAAGCTCATAATATAGGTGGGCCAAAACACATGGACCCCACGCATATCTGGTGTGCTGCGTCACCAATATCTCTAGTGCTCCTCCCCAGCCCACTGCCAACCCCCGTGTCGCCCTGTCCGGACATAGGAACCCACTGATAGCTCCTCCAATCACAGCTGGCAAAGCTAACCCTGTCGCAGTCATGGTGTCCCATGCCACATGTCCTGCTCTCATCTCTAGGCCGGGATCCTGAAACACCCGTCTCAAAGCCTCTCTGTCTCCATCGCGATCGTATGGAATTAGCTCTCCATCGATCGATATGTGTAGAATCCTATAAACATCCTCAAGGGTGACTGTCATCTCACCCATCGGCAAATGAAATGTGCATGTCTCTGAATGCCATCTCTCAGCCAGTGCAGTCAGCAAACCCATGTTTGCCTGAAACTCAGGCACATACAGCACGTGTCTCAACCCCATCTCCTTGATGGCAGCTTTATCCTGAAAAGACAACTCTGGTCGCAACCTCTGTGTGGACGGGAATCTCTCTCGTGACTCCAACATAAGCAAATACTCCTGCAGTCAAACAAATCAATCATGTCAGTCATGGTGACATTCACTGTTCATCACAAAATGCTACTCGCTATCTAAATGCATATGGTTATCTATCTCAGTGACACTCACTGTTCATCACAAAGTGTTGCTATCTATTCTAGTAGTGCTCCCTGTTCATCACAAAGTACTACGTGTGTGACACTCCCTGTTCATCACAAAGTGTTACTCACATTTAGCACTCCCTGTTCATCACAAAGTGCTGCTCATATTTTGGGTACTCCCTGTTCATCATAAAGTACTCTATCTTGGTGCTCCTTGTTCATCACAAAGTGTCTTGATCTATCCTAGTCTTCCTAGAGGACCTACTTGAGTGTATCCTCTCAGCAGCTTATCCAATCGACAGCATATGTTCATCACAGAACTACCGATTTGACCTAGAAGACAAAACCTTGCATTTTTTGGACATAAACGCGTTTCTAACTCACAAACGCGCCTGTAGACTGCACAAGCGCGCCTAAACAACACAGACGCGCCTGTTTTACATAAACATGCCTACATTTGTCACAAACATGACTTTGCAACATAAACGCCCCTGAAAGACATAAACGCGCCCGCATTCGACACAAACGCGGTTCCAGACACAGACGTGCCTGGCACCGACATAGACGCACCTGGCACTGACACAGATGCGGTTTCCCAGTTTTTGCATTTTTTGCATCCTACTACTAGGTGCATTTATTGCTCTATTTGACATGCATTAATGACAAAAGCAAATGCATCAAATTACGAGGAGGTTTGGTGGTACTTACCGGCTCTCCTACCTCTGCTGGCCTCTGAAATCGGCGAACGCGGTCGAATCTGTGCACGAAAGCCATCGCTGCTAACTGCTGCTGCTCTTTTTCTCGCTCTGCACTGTGATCTTGTGAAGGTGTAGATGAAAATGAGGATGTCTTTTCCCCCGTGGTCTATCTTATAGCCTACCCTAGTCCTCGCCTTCATTTCCCGAGTCAGTCTTCTTTATCCCGTGACTTTGTCACTTTATCTAGTCAGTTCATTCTAGCCTTTCTTTCTTATCGAGAGATTGTCTGCAATCTTTTCAGACATTTTCATCCAATCTCTCAAGGGGGCATATCATTCCCATTCTAGGGCAACTTTGTATCAGTTCATATTATCTTCTTTGAAACAACGCGACAAGCCGCATTGTCTCAAAGAGGGGCAAAATGTAGACACCTAAAATTGTCCAGTCTAATTAAATAAATATTTTATTTATTTGATTGTCTAAGCCTCATTCTTCTATTAATTAAATAAATCCTTATTTATTTAATTAATTCATTTATCCTCTTCTAGCCTTATTTCTCATTTAAATAAATACATTTATTTATTTAAATTATCCTTTTCCTAAATTAAATAAATATTTTATTTATTTAATTATCTCATTTCTTCTATTAATTAAATAAATCTTTATTTATTTAATTAATTCATTATCTTTTTCTACACATGACACATGTCATTCATCTCTTAATTCCTACACTACCTACCTCTTTCATTATTTTGGTATTTCTTTTACCTACCCTCTAATCCTAGCCGACCTCTCTTTTTACACCTCTCAATCTTATCCCTCCATTTCATATTGTGTCTTCTATTTAAGGAGATGCCTTCTTCATTGTCAAACCCTAACAACTTGATCAATTGGCTACACTACGATCCTACTTGCAACCACATTCCATTCTTTGTTGAGCTCTTGTGCATATAAAAATTTGAGAGCAAATATATCAAGCAAGATCAATGGAGATAGGAAGAATGGAGATCAAAACCCTATTGGACATGTAATGGTATAATCTTTGTGATTTCATGTGATTTGCATTGTCTTAGGTAATCTTCATATGTTATGGTGGATCTTTGTTGATTGTTAGGCTAGGGTTTTGTGGTTGGATTCATTTAGCCTTTCAATATTGTTATTATTGTATCCATTTTCACCATACACAGTATGTATATATGTATGTATATATATGTGTGTGTGTGTATATATATATATATGTATGTATGTCTATGTATGTATATGTATGTATGTATGTATGTATGTATGTATGTATATGTATGTGTATGTACGTATATATATGTATGTGTATGTATGTATATATGTGTGTATATATATGTGTGTATATATATGTGTGTATATATATATATATATGTATGTATATGTATGTATGTATGTATGTATGTATATATATGTATGTGTATGTACGTATATATATGTATGTGTATGTATGTGTATGTATGTATGTATGTATGTATGTATGTGTATGTGTATGTACATATATATATGTATGTGTATGTATGTATATTTGTATGTATATATATGTATGTGTATATAATATATATATAAATATATATACATATATGTATGTATATATATACACATATACATATATACATATATGTATACGTATATGTTTATATATATATATATATAAACATATACATATACATATTAATATATATATATATATATATATATATGTTTATGTATATACATATATGTTTATGTGTGTATATATATATATATATATATATATGTTTATGTATATACATATATGTATGTATATGTATATGTATATGTATATGTATATGCATATACATATATATGTGTGTGTGTGTGTGTGTGTGTGTGTGTGTAAGTATATATATACATATACATATACATATACATATATGTATACACAAATATATATACAAATATATATAATATATATATTTGTGTATACATATATATTATATATATTTGTGTATACATATATGTATATGTATATGTATGTATATATATATATATATATATATATATATATATAAATTTCCAAGCTGTCTATGCCTGCATCGAATGAAAATCCATAATAAAATATACCATGACATTTGCAGTGATACAAATGACTGCTAAGAATGGCCAATTATTTAGACACAATTAATGCAGCCTCTTGATGCCACCACCAAAGCCATCAATAGATGTCATGGTAGGTGTTATAATGTCTCTCCAAAGCATGTTAAATAGAGACCATTGAAAGGAATTTTATTTATCTTTCATCTATCATCGCCAAGTTGTTTGAATGAGGTATACCATGTGATGCATGGCTCACACACTAGTTATGCACACGAACCGCACACTAGAAAGCACCCATTGCACATCCTGACCACTTCGCAGTTGGTCGACGTGTGTATCTTTCTCAGGTAGGATGTGAAAGTAAAAACAATATTTATCTTCAATCAACCAAGGAGGGTGGAGAACCATTGTTAGGGACTTAGGGTTCTACCAATTCAAGATTATCTATGGATATAAATTCATTCACTTGTATTGAACTACCTTACCACAAAACATAGTTTTATGAAAATATGCTTTCTCAATAGGTACAAAACATTATATATTTCAGTTCTATTTGCCATATATTTTATATGTATTGTCACCGTCCATTTAATCCTTTAACTCTTATATTTGTAACATTATCAGGTTTAATTGTCTACATACAGACATTCTTCTTCATGTATTAGCCAAGCTTAGCATTATCATTTCATTCACTACAAGTACTATACTTTTAAAATTTCTTCAATTTGCCTTCACTTGTCTTATTGCAATGCTCTTATGTACAATTTATCTTCTGCACCAATTATCTATCTCATTTTGAACATTACATTGCAGCAATACTTTTTTGAGTTCTGCCACAATCTGTTGTTGAAATACAGCCCTATTAGATTGTTAAATTTTACATGTTCAGTTTACTCTTTACTCCTTTATTTGATTGTATATATTTTTAGAACACTTACTCGGAATATTATCTCTAAACCTTCCATGAATATTCATCCTTACTTATTCGCAACTTTCTTAACGTATAACTTCTCCTCTTCAATAAATCCTTCACATTTTTTTATATTCCTACATTCATTTTCATTTGCTCTCTTCTTGTCCTTGTTTATTCCTTGCAAATAACATCGCTACCTTGCCCATTATGTTATTATTAATTGAATTCACTGATTACTTCTATTCTTGGTTATTATAACGTAGGTATATGCCATTGTTCTTTATTCCATCCTTGTCATCTTTACTTTTCTTCGTAAATTTTTCTTTTCATACTTCTACCATCTTACATTTTTTCATTTCCATGTTCCAGCAAAACACTAACACTTATTTTTTATTTTTTCGATGATAGGATCCAACAACATTACAAGTATCCTCAACCCATCTTTCATTGGAGTAAGAATACAGTTTATTACATTTGGAATTTTCCTTGGAAACCAGGAAAAAAAAATTGTTTAAAATATTCTCATTACCTACAGTGACTGATATGAAACACTTATTATTGTACAATAATTGTGACTTATAAACATAGCATTGTTCTTCTCCAAAATTTTATCTGTATTCTTTCACAAATATAAATGTAATATTATTTATTATCCCAAATGTGCCTATGCATCTCCAAATTGCAATACTCTAATAATTTCATATCAGATTTTTTCCTTTTATTATGTACTCAAATTATTTCAAAACATTCAATAAATATAAAATATTTTTGGGTTCTATTGTGTGCTTAGATTATTTCAAAATATTCAATAAATCTAAATCACTTTATCTATCTTATTTTATCATGCTCTTTTACTTGCACCTTTATTGATGCTTTTAAACTTTCCTTTATGGTCACCTTCAAAATGCACACTTTTTAATAGCCACCATCAATTTCTTTTTCAAAAAAATATAAAAAGTTTAAATATCATACTTATATATAATTATTTTTACTAATCATGTTCACTCTTAACAACGCCTTCTAAATTCAAACTTGCAAAAAATATTTAACAAAGTTATATTGACAATTTATAGCACTCTTGTTAATTTATGGAATTACACAAAATCATACATATTACTATCAGTTTTCCAAATGCTTTACAATACTCCAAAACCATGTGCTCAACTTTCAAACAAACCTATTCAACATCCAAATACACTAAATTATGTTTCTCCTTTTTTTTCAAAGCTTGCTATTTTACCTCCAAATGAACTTACAAAAATAAAATGATTGTTTTTATTACGGGAAAAGAAGGTTTTGAAGGGATCTTGAAACCCTTTACAAAAGATCCTTAAAAGATAATAGCATTAAGAAACATGAAAAGACAGACTACCAAAAAACCAGCACAGTTATGGGCAAAAAGCAGCAAAAAAGCCTAACAAAACCAGCCACATCCAACCATAACATAAAAAAGACAGAAGACAAATTACTTAATGTTTTTTAGGGCATTAGCCAAATTTCTGCTAATCCCATGCAAATCTTTAATATTATCCCTAAGCTTTGAGATATCCTTGGAAGAGGCCACAGCAGCTTTTTTCATGCTTGCCCTTGTTCTTTTTGCCGCACCACATGGAGCACTTTCCACTGTCCTTGCCTCGATAGCATCCTCATCAATATCTAGGTCCATGACATGTTTGGAGGTGCTGGAAACATCAAGGAACTTGGTAATTTCCTCTAAATTCTTAGTCACAGAGGTAAGGATATCCGGAATCATTACCAGAAAGTTTTTCATAGCTGTTTTTCCTTCCTCCAGGTTACCAATCTGAGCTTCCAGCTTCTCCACTTTTTCCTCCATACCTTTATTCCACTGTTCCTAGTTTATTTCAGCTTTCTTCCCTTTCTCTTCCTGTTGCTTATCAATTTTTTCCAGATTCTTGATTCCTTCATAAACCCACCTATCAAAACCCATACGAGCCTCGGACTGGTTTTTGAGTTTATCCAGAATTATCCCCTCTCCAGCTTTATCCTGATCCTTGATCTAATTCTCCTTGTCCTTCACCTGCTCAGTTTCCTTGTCCTTCTTCTACTCAATTTCCATTTCTCTTTCCTCATTAATCTTATTGCCCTACTCCTCCATTGGCTGGTTGTTAACATTTCCTATGCTCACGTTGTGGGTAGGACTCTTTTGATCAGAAACATCCTCAACTCCTCCTTCCTCTTCCCCCACTTCCTCTTCTTTTCAGCTCTCCTCTCTTTCAGACTCATCAGTCTCTATCTCACTTCCATCTTTTCCAATTTCCTCTGAATCAATCTCTATATCCTTTTGATTACCCTTGTCCTCTTGAATTTTCTCCACAGTAGCTTTTTTTCCCTTTTTACTTTGTGTCATCCCATCCTTTCTAGGCCCTCCTTCCTCCATCTTCCTCTTTTCTTTCCCCGGTAACACCAACAATCTCTTGTTTTCCTAGATAGCCAGAATATTGCAATGCTCATAAATGAGCAAAATTAGGCCGCAATGAAGCACAGGCGAAGAAGGGTTCTTGCTATGCTTATTCAGAGACCGCGACAGAGACCTAAAGAGGTAATAGGGCAGAGAAATCCTCTTATCATGTCTAAAATGATTTAAAAGCACAAAATGGTATGTGTGGGCCCTGGTAAAATGACCCTCCATAGTAATAAATTCCATAATTGCATGAAGCACATAGCCCCAAATTTTCTTAATATTGGAAGCATCATAATACCCCCTGTAGCTTTTCCTATTTTTGCTCTCTCCTTCTCTTTACGCGGAAAAAGCTTAACTGCATTATTAGACACTTTCAGGTCTCTAAATAAGTTAAGACCAGAATGGGGCATACCTGTGACCATCGCAATTAGATCCGCATCCAGCTTAAACCTAACACCATGAATTTTGAAGGAGCCATTTATCCAGTTTTCAGTGACTTTGGTGACCGCTAGGTTAACTCTACCTTTATCATAGTTGACCAGCTTTTCCATGAAATTCATCATGAATCCTTTCTCCAGCTTTGCCCAAACCTTAGGCATCTCCTTCCATGTAGAAATATTATCAGGTTCCTCTCTTCTTAGATCCCCCTCCCCATTTTAGATTTCGATTTACAATTTCTCTTCTTCTGCAATTTCAAAGCGTTCTTCCAAATGACACTTGAATTTTTGAAAATGCATACCCACAAAGTGTGCAGAAAATTAATATTCTTGATTAGGACTCTGCCCTTCTGATGTGTCATCATTACCTTTCTAAAAATTTGAATATTACTCATTAAAACTTTCATGATTAATCATGTGATCCATCTTTCCCCATAAATCTGTCCTTTCTGATAAGTTCATTAATATTAAAATCAATATTAACTTCCCCATTCCATATACATTGAACTTTAGAAATTACACCAAGGTTCGCTAACCCATCTGCAATCCCATTTTTTTCTCTAAAGGCATGTTCAATGATAATAGATTTAAAGCTAGCAATAATTTCTCTAGCTTTAAAAATAATATTTTCTATAGTCCACGAAGGCTCAATTTCTCCCTTAAGGCATATAATTATGTGAAGTGAGTCTCCCTCCAACCATAGGTTATCATGATTAAGATTTTTTGTTATAATCAAAGTATTCAAAGCCGCAAAGGCTTTAGCATAATGACTAGTTTTGTGCTATGCTCAAAGATACCATTGCTAAATAGGAAATAAAGACAATCACGAAATTCTTAACTATCTAAGCAATTTAAACATAAAACCAATGAAATAATGCAATTAAGAAATAGGAATTAAAATCATTCCATAAAACTCTCTATCCTGAGATGGCATATCGCTTCCATTGCTCTTCTCCTCTTCATGGTATGATGGTTATCATATATTGCACTAGTAACCTGCAAGTGACACAAAGATTCGAAGTTCATGATTGTTGAAAATGGAGATTAGATGCTCAATTTATAGAAAATTGGATGAGATTGATTGAAAGGTGGAAGAGAATGATCAAGAGGTGTTAACTTAGGTGAGCTCAAATGAAAATTGATAGTTGAACTGCTGATTGTAGGAGTGAAACTCAATAGATTGAATAGATTAATGGAGTCAACTGATTGATGAAAGAGTTAACTGAAGGAAGAAAAAGAATGATTGGAGGAAATAAAGAAGATGACACAGAGAGCTTAATTTAGAAAAAGCTAACTGAGAGATGAAAATAGAAGTTGGAGAGATAAATGGTTTTATTAATTGATTGATTGAATTAATTAATTTAGCATGTGCTTGCATTTAGATTTAGATTTTCAATTTAATCTTTACATGAGAATTTAATCTTTGCATAAGATTTTAATTCAAATAATTGAATTTAATTTAATTCAATTTAGTATTTGAATATATTTAGAACTTGACTTTGATTTTCAATTTGGTTTTTGAAATCATGCACATGTATTTGAATTTGGAAGAAATTAGAAGAATGTGAAATTAAATGAAATTAGAATTTGGGGATTTGGAAATGGAAGAATTAATTAGTTAATTAAATAATTTAAAGAAACTATTTAATAATTTAGAAATGAAATTTAATTAAATAATAAATATTATTTAATTTAAAGGATTAAATCACAATTAATTAAATAATAAATATTTAATTAATATTTAGAAGAGAGTTGAATGATTGGATGATTGGAGATAGAAATTGAATAATTAGTAATTTACTTAAATAATAAAGATTATTTAAATTGGGGAATTAATCAGAATTAATTAAATAATAAATATTTAATTAATATTTAGAAAATGATTAAATGATGATAGAAATAGAAATTGAGAATTAATTAGTAAGATTATGACGAAATATGAAATTAGAAGAAATAGATTAATTAAATTAATTAAATAATAAGATTATTTAATCAATTAGAGGAATAATTAGTACATGATCAATGAGACATTTTTAGGTGTCTACATTTGCCCCTCTTTGAGACAAAGTTAGAATGACATTCTTTCGAAGAAAATGAAAAATTTTGCCCCAGTATGCTTCGGTGTTGCTGTATAGTGTAAATATACCCCCTCAGAAAATTCAAAAATTGAGACCATGTTTTGGATACCAGTATAAAAAGCAAGCATGTGAAATTTCGTGTCATTTCGAGATCATTTGAGTAGGCTACAAGTTTTTTGAAGCTGGCGGGGACCACGGGCGTCGAGGTGTCATAAAACCCTAATTTTGAGCTATAAATAGAGAAATCTAGGATTTCATTTGGTCATTTGTAATTTGGTAATTCCTTGGTTTCTTTGAAATTTGTGTGTTGTTTTCTGAGTATTTGATCATCATGGCTGGTTATAGAGTTCGATTGCACCTATCGGACCGAGTACATTCATATTAGAGACCTCCTGGGACTGGCGGCATGGTACTTTTCCAAAAAAAAATTCCTAATTTTTGCCTCTTTTATGCTTGTTTTTTGAAAAAAAATTCCTTGATCACTTTTTGTTGTCTATTACGTAATAATTTGTCAACTTTTATGCATCAGTATTAAGTGTACCACATTCATTTTAAATGCTATGCATGCATCGTAAGTATCACGCATTAGTGTTAACATGCCGCATAAGTGTTTTTTGTTATGCATGCACCCATTTTGTCACGCATTAGCTTTAATCGTCATGCAAGAGTGATTTCTGTACCGCATAAGTCATAATTGTTACGCATTCATTGTATATGTAACTTTTTGTCATGTGTTTGAAAAAATTTTAAGTTTTTTTGGATCTGATAGCTGATATTTTGATCATTTTCTCATTGCAGGAGAACATTCGTGTCATTTCAAGATCGTTTGAGTAGGCTAAAAGTTGTTTGAAGCTGGCAGGGACCACGGGTGTCGAGGTGTCATAAAACCCTAATTTTGAGCTATAAATAGAGAATTCTAGGATTTCATTTGGTCATTTGTAATTTGGTAATTCCTCAGTTTCTTTGAAATTTGTGTGTTGTTTTCTAAGTATCTGATCATCATGGTTGGTTATAGAGCTCGATTGCACCTATCGGATCGAGTACGTTCATATCAGAGACCTCCTGGACTAGCGGCATGGTACTTTTCCAAAACAAATTCTTGATTTTTGCCTGTTTTATGCTTGTTTTTTGAAAAAAATCTCCTTGATCACTTTTTGTTGTTCGTTATGCAATTGTTTGTCGACTTTTATGCATTAGTATTAAGTGTACCGCATTCATTTTAAATGCTACACATGCGTCGTAAGTATCATGCATTAGTGTTAACATGCCGCATTTGTTTATATCTTTACGCATAAGTGTTTTTTGTTACGCATGCGCCCATTTTGTCATGCATTAGCTTTAATCGTCACGCAAGAGTGATTTCTATACCGCATAAGTCATAACTATTATGCATTCGTTGTATATGTAATTTTTTGTCATGCGTTTGAAAATTTTTAAGTTTTTCTGGATCTGATAGCTGATATTTTGATTATTTTCTCATTGCAGGAGAACATTGGAGTGTTATACTGTCGACAAAGAAGACCTAGTGGACTTGATCTCTGAGCTAACCTACCGGATGATGAGATTGAGCATATCCGTCAGCTTGGTCTATACCAAGTTTTACATTTGCCAGAGGTTACGGCCAATAGGGCCATGATTACAGCTTTGATAGAGTGGTGGCACTCTGAGACTTGTTATTTTCATCTTCTGACTGGTGAGGCCTCCATTACCTTAGAGGATGTATGGTGTATATTACGTATTCCCATTCATGGTGAGAAAGTTATATATGACCATGATGATGGCATTGCTGGACTACATGCACTTTTTGAGTGTGAGATTTAGGATTTGCAGATCAGTGGCCGTTATGAGATCCCTTAGGCCTGATTAGATTATGATGACCTAACCATTGTATTATGTGGTATTATCAATGGTTTACTGATACCTGATAGACGAGGTCATGGATTTCCAGTTGGATGGGGCAGAGTGCTCCATGATATGATTGTGCATCATCGACTGTATGCTTGGGGTCCTTGTCTTTTAGCCATGTTATACTATCAGATGCATGGTATAGTCTATCTGGGATACCGTTCTATCAGTTGTGGTGTTACTTTGCTTCAAACATGGGCATGGGAGCACATTTCTATATCTAGGCCTATCATTCATGTAGACTTGCAGTCAGGTGAGCCTTATGCCTTCAGGTATATAGCAGGTATCAGACACAGGGGTTTGGGGAATACATTGTACTGGAGACATCAGTTTGATATATTACAGCATTTCATTTGGAGACCTTACTTAGATTGCCCCGATTGGCCTGATGATGCAGTGCACTTATCTTTCTGCCGACAGTAGAGATATCTTATTGGGAGGACCTTTGAGACTCAGCAGATCATAGAGATGTATCTTCCTGGGCAAGTTCTTAAACAGTTCGGTGAGGTACAGGTGACACCTGTGGTTACTACATATTTTGCTCGTGTATCGTGAGAGGTATCTGATTAGGGTGTGTGCATTCAACCACATGTTGCTTCTATAGATTTTGATTCTTTGAAGCCACTACTCTAGGGTTGGGGTAGAGGTGGAGTGGATCCAAGGATGACGACGGAGTATGATATGTGGTTTGCTAGGCATGGGCCAGTGCCTTTGACCGATCCTGTTGTTCCTATTACAGCACAGCTGATTCGCCATCCTAGATAGTGGTTGAGGATAGATGCGGGGGAGAGGGCCAGAGGACATGGTGGAGATGGGGGAAGATGGGGGAGAAGGTGGTGGAGATGGGGGAGGAGGTGAGGGAGGAGAGGGAGATGAGGACATAGACATTGGTGGAGATGTGGGAGATGAGGACATAAACATTGGTGGAGACACCGAGTCTATTAGCAGTGAGGACAGTGATGATTCTTTAGAGTCATCGAGTAGTGAGGGTGGGGATGATGATGAGGATATGCCAGAGTTGGAGGATGTGTCTGCCATAGAGGGTGGATTAGGAGAGGTTGGTGATGGGGATGAGCTGTAGACTCTTATAGCATGGATCTAGAACTTGGAGGATGAGGTCGCTGGATGAGATGTTGAGTGAGAGACCTATCATGCAAATTATGGTGCCCTTGAGGCTGAGCGAGTTCATCTCCAGAGGGAGAGAGATGAGGTAGTGCGATGATATAAAATTACTATGGATGCCTTTGATCATCTTTTTAGAGCAGGTACAGATGCGTGTGACCAGGGGGAGAGATATTTCACTACTGCACAGGAGGCTATTTATTATAGATAGGCATATGAGAGAGCCATCCTTGAGGGTCAGAGAGATCCTAGCTTCAGTGCATTCATGGGGAGGAGATCGAGTAGATCTACTTCATGACGGACTAGTAGTGGTGGAGTTATGGGACCACCTCAACATCCTGGGGCAGGATCTAGTGGATAGGATCCACCTGCTGATAGAGGCGGTGTTGGATGATCATGTTATTTGAGCCTTCGGGCTTATTTATTGTATTCACACACATTATCATTTTTGAGTTATATATATAGCATGCGGGTTTTGGTAATGATCTATGTATTGTTTTTCTTTCCATGTATGCTTATGAGTTTAATGATGTATATCTATTTGAATTCTATATGATTCTAAATTCAATGGTAACATATGTATGTAGTAATGATGAAAAATGAATGCAAATGAATCAATAATGAATGCAAATGAACCTATAATGAAATGCAAATGAATCTATAATGAAATGCAAATGAATCTATAATGAGATGCAAATGAATCTATAATGAATGCAAATGAATCTATTTTTGTATGATAATGGTTGAACCAATTTTAACACAGATACACCTTGAAGAAATGTTAGTCAGATGATAGAGAGAAAAATTGATGATAGAAGGAACATTGAAAGAATACGATTTTAGACCGAAGATGAGAAGCTGACAACTGATCAATAAGCAAATGAGATGAAAATAAGGATGAAATTGAATGAATCATGAACCTATGTCACATATTTTATTGCATCAATATATATTCATCACTAAGCCTCATTATTGAACAATGAAGCTTAGCACATCAAGGTATAAGGAACCAAGATGTAAAAGATATCTCATTCAAGAAACAAACACATAGCAGACAAGGAGTGAACCCTCCATTCTAGGAATTGCATTAGGGGTTGAGGTATGTGTGGCAATTTCACCTTGATGTGAAGGCTCTTATCACAGACACCCACTAGAGCAATTTCCCTAGAATTTCATCGGTTCACACCACAAACAGCAAACAAAGAAAAAGATAATGCCCATCATAGCTCCTCTAGTCACTTGTGGACATCCTTGAGTAGCATAGGAACAATATCTGTCACCAAATGATAAAAAGATAAAGACTAACCCAGACAAAAATCAGCAGCTATACTGACCTTGTGCCTTCATTCTTAGTTGTTTGATGTGATGGTTGATAATATCTGATCTCAAAAAGTTGCGGACCCCGTTTAAGACTGACCTGTCTAATTTCGAGTGTATCCTCTTCTGTTTAAGACAAGATAGATATCACTTTGATATGGATATGATACGATTGATAAGATAGTTTGACCAGTTGATTATAGATGTTTGATTGGATAGTCGTATCCTTTGTTAACTTCGTGCGAAGTGTTTGTTGGATATCTGCTAGGGTATTTGTTTCTCACAAGACATTTTATTGCAAGTTTTTGATTGATTGATTTTCGATTTTTAGTTCTTTTCCAAGAGCTTTTGTGATGTTTTTGGATTATGTGGATCAATATTTGAATGTTTTTGATTGATTATTTTAGGATCGTATTTGACTGTTTTTGGATGATTTTTTCAAGACTTTATATGATTTTTTGGATTTTGAATTTTTCAATGTTTTTGGATTTTGAGTTTTTCAATGTTTTTGTATTTTGACTTTTCCACTATTTTTGGATTTTGAGTTTTTCATTATTTTTGAATTTTTGAGTTTTTCATTGTTTTTGAATTTTGAGTTTTTCATTGTTTTTAAATTTTTGAGTTTTTCATTGTTTTAGAATTTTTGAGTTTTTCATTGTTTTTGGATTTTTTCAGGACTTTATCTGATTTTTTAGGATTTTTTCAGGACTTTATTTGATTTTTTGGATTTTTTCAGGACTTATTCGATTTTTTAGGATTTTTTCAGTTATGCCCCCAGTGTGCAGACCTGTATGACATGATGATCTACAGAATGTATGTGGAGACAAATGAATTTTTGACATGACCTATGTGAATGCAACGTGCAGGATGAAGATGCATTTCCTATTCGAACAAGGTTGACAGTGTTTTGTTTTTGCATTTGAATACACCAATTGAAATGGAGGTGCAAAACATTTCCTAGATAAGCGGTCAATTGATCTCTAAGGTCCTTCGGAACATTCATCTCAACACACTTAGTGACTAGGATTTACAAATGGAGATGTGGAAAAATTCCCCATTAGTTCTTGAAACTTTGATCTTTTTTTGCCTATGTGTATGCAAATGCATTAATTCTCGCTCTTATGTTCATTTAAAGATCCTTAGCATCCTATATGACTAGCTACATGGATTATTCTAACTTCAAAAGCATCCCGAATAGAGCCTCGTTGCCAGCAAGCCTTGAGAGCTCCAACGAGGTTATAGACTATAATTTCTCAAATATTGCTCCATTTCCAGTAGGCATTCATAGCCCTGATGGAGTTACTTGTAAGTTCCCTTAGTCAAGCTTTTTATCGCATTTGTATACATGATATTTCAGTTATATATCATTGCTCTTTTTGCCTTTAGATGGATATTTGGCATAACTCTTTTTCTTTTTATTTTTTTTTTCCTTGACTTGTAAGTAATGAAACCTACTTGGGTGTGACAATTACAATGACGCTAAAGTAGAATTTTAGATTTTTTACTAGTCATATGATCAACTAGGTGTCTAGAATGAATTAGAGTCTTATTAATATGTGAGATATAGCAATGGATAGATTGTGGGTTAACAAGTCTCAAATAGTGAAATCACTACCTAACCATAAGTAAAGCGTCATCACAAGGTAATGTTGAAAATGAATGACCTTAGGACCTCAAAGATTTCATGTCCGAATATCTAAGAAAGGAGATGACCCTTGTTTTCCTTATATGCAAACAGATGGTAAACTTGAACAGTTGCCTTGTTTTATTGATGCTGCTATATGAAAATGCAGAAACTTTTGTAAATGTGACTTCTAAATATGATGGTGCTTATATGCAGTGCAGTGCTTTGAATAAAATGATATGCAATGCAGAAAGTAAAACCTAAACTACACAGCCCTTAGGTATAATATCGCTTAAGGTGCATGTTGTTCATAGGGTCAGAGATTGGATCTCCCTCCATGGTAGCCAAATGATAGGCTCCATTGCCTATGACCCTAGTTATAATAAAAGGACCTAGCCAATTAGGTTCGAATTTTCCTGGCCTTTCTCATTCTGCTAGGTTCCTTTGATTTTATTTAAGTACTAGATCTCCCACTTGAAAATTTCATGGGCGAACCCTTTTATTATAACTTTGTCTCAGTCTATTTTGATAGCCTTGTAAATGATTGAATGATGTTTGTCATTTTTCATCAAGGGTCTCTAGTTCTTGAAACCTTGCCACCATGTAGTCCTCTTCTGATATAATATTTTGTAAGGATACTCTTAGAGACAGTATTTCTATTTCAATGGGGAGTATCGCTTCTGTACCATAGACCAAGGAATATGGTGTTGCTCCTGTAGGTGTTCTTACTCCTATTCTGTAAGCCCAGAGAGCGGGATTTAACTGGAGATGCCAGTCCCATCCTATGTCAGTGACTACTTTCTTAAGGATTTTCAATATTGTTTTGTTTGTAGCCTCTGCTTGTCCATTACTTTGTGGATAATATGGCATGGAAAATCTTTGTTGTATGTGAAATTTGTCACACAATTATTTCACTTCATGGTTTTTAAATGGACGCTCGTTATCTGTAACAAAGCACATTAGAACTCCGTATCTACATATAATGTAATTTAGCATAAATTTTGCTATATGCTTTCTAGTAGTGTATGTTAAAGGAATCGCCTCAACCCATTTGGTAAAGTATTCAGTAGCTGTCAAGATAAACTTGTGCCCATTGGAAGAAGTAGGGTTGATTTTACCCACTAGATCTAATCCCCATTGTGAAAATGGCCACGGTGATGTGATGGGTTGAAGATCTTGAGCTAGTGCATGAATAAGTTCTCCATGCATTTGGCATTGTTTACACTTCTGTACATACTTGTAAGCATCCTTTTCCATGGTTGACCAGTAATACCCTATTTTCAGCAATTTCTTTGACAATGGCGGATCACTTTGGTGAGCCCCACAGGTTCCATCATGGACTTCTTTTAGAGCAAGGTGTGCTTCTTTCTCATCCAGACATCGGAGAAGAGTCCCATCGAAACCCTTTCTATACAAAGTATCAGCTATAATGGTGTATCTAGATGCCTGACGAATAAAGGTCTTCTTTTGATTTCTTGACAGACCCAGTGACATGTATTCGATGTGCAATATATTTCATTGTACCAAGGTGATTGTGGACCCACAATTGCACATACATAGTCTGATAGGGGAGTCTCATATGCAGGTAGCATTAGTTGTTCTATGATAAACTCAAATTGAGTTTTGTTAGCAGGCATATTCAGAAGAGATCCTATGGTTACCATTGCATCCGCTACCTTGTTTTGTATTCTTGGTATTTGTTCGAAGGTAATTTTGCTAAAGTGCTCCTTGTAATCTTCGACCAACTTCTTATAAGGCATGAGTTTATCATCCTTTATGTTGTAATCATCATTGACCTAGTTTACTATCAACTGTGAATCACCATAGACCTGTAACTCTTGTATTTTCCATTCTACAGTTGTACGAAGCCCTATGAGGAGAGCTTCATATTTGGCCATATTGTTGGTACATGGGAAATTGATCCTAAATGACTTAAGTATAACATCCCCTTGAGGAGTAATGAAGAGAATGCCTACTCCTGATCCATGACTTGTATATGACCCATCAAAGTATAACTTCCACATTGCTGAGGCAGTTAGTGTGAACATGAATTCATCTGGAAAGTCTATCAACAATGAGTGATTGTCTTGTATGGAGCTTCTGCTAATTGATCTACTATGATTTTTCCTTTGATAGCTTTTCTGTCTATGTATTTTATATCAAACTCACTCAAGATCATAACCCACTTAGCCAATCGCCCTGTCAATGTTGCTCTGCTCAATAGGTACTTGAGTGGGTCAAAGCATGCAATGAGTTGTACCTTATGACTCAACATGTAATGTCTAAGATTTTGGGATGCAAAAATTACTGCTAAGCATGCTCCCTCTATGGGGGTATAATTAATCTCATAGCCGATTAGAGTCCTACATATATAATAAATGGCTCTTTCTTTTCCATTTTTGTCATGTTGTGCCAATAGAGCTCCCAGAGCTGAGTTCATTGCTGATATGTATAACAATAAAGGTTGTCCTGGAGTAGGAGATATTAACACTGGTGTGTTCAAAAGATAATCTTTTAGAGCTTCAAAAGATTCCTGGCATTGTTTTGTCCATTTAAAAGTAACTCCTTTCTTGAGTAAATGTTGGAATGGGTGACACTTATCTGCCAACTGTGCTATGAATCTCCTTATGGATTTCAATCTTCCTTGTAATCCTCTGAGTTGTTTAAGTTTTGACGGAGGTTGCATATCAATGATTTCCTTGACCTTGGCAAGGTCTATTTCAATTCCTCTGTTTGATACTATAAACCCTAATAGTTTACCTGTTGTTACACCAAACACACACTTCTTTGGGTTTAATTTGACATTATACTGTTCCAACCGATCAAATATCTATGTAAGAACTACAAGGTGACTTTCTCTAGTTTCGGATTTAGCCAATATGTCATCTACGTAATCTTCCATTATGTTATGGATCATGTCATGAAACCATGTTTTCATGGCTCTTTGGTATGTTGCTTCGACATTTTTGAGACCAAATGGCATCACATTCCAGTAGTACATTCCCCATGGGAATGTAAAGGCCATTTTATGTTGATCTTCTGGTGTAATTTTAATCTGGTTATATCCTGAAAAACCATCCATTAAGGATAGCATCTCATTTCTAGTTGTTAGGTCAACTATCATGTCGATATTGGGTAGCGGGAAGTCATCTTTAGGGCAAGCTTTATTTAGATCTCAAAAACCCGTACAGATTCAGATGCCTCCTGTGGGCTTAGTCATAGGTACCAGGTTGGATATCCATTCCGCCTAGTCAATAGGTCTGATAAAACCTACATCCAACAACTTTTGTAATTCTATTTTAACCAGTAGTGCAATACTTGGATGCATCTTTCTCAATTTTTGCTTGTAAAATTTAACTCCTGGTATAAATGGTAAGTGATGCAACACTAATTCAGAATCTAATCTCGGCATGTCTAAATAGGACCAAGAAAATTTGATAGGTCATTGCTTGAAAAAATGAATGAATCTATCTTTTTCTTCTTTGCTTAGTGATTTTGCCAGATGGATGTTATGTACAACTTCTACTTCTGCTATGTTTACTTCTTTTGTTTCCTCTGTAAGTAATGCTGAACTTTCTCTTTCCATAGGAAGATTACCCAAGTCACTTTTGTCATTATGGATGGTTTGATCCTTATCTTCTGCTGGAGAAGTACTTTCTTCTCCAAAGTATGTTGTTCTATTTAGGTCTATGGCAAACCCTGCTTTATGATCACCTTGTGGAAATCTCTCTCTGAGTCCTAAGAATTCTAAGAGTGCTTCGTCATTTTCAAACCAATCTAGCGTTGGTTTTCCTTCTTGCCCCTAATCAATCAAGTGTGAATGTACTAGGGGTAAATCATTACTCCCTTCTTTTGTAGACTTGGATATCATGAAGACTTGATTGTTTGACTGGCTTTGTGTATCTTCATCCTTTATAAGCCTAATTTGATTCTGTAATTTTACACTTTTTGATGGGCTAGAATCATGGAGTGATAAGAATTTGTAATCATGAGAGTCTGTCTCACTTTCAATATATGTTTCATCATATGAGTTATCATCACTTATTTCTTCTTGTTCCTGTCCCTGATTCTGTTGTAGATTGACTAGTCTTCTTTTAACCCTTCTTAAGCCTGGTATAAGCCTTTGCAATCTTTCTTCATCTATTTCGTTAGATTGAGCCTGAGTTTCTTCTTGTGGTAGAAGTAGTGACAATAACCATGGGTGGGATTCAGGGGGTGGGGGTAATCGTGCATCTGTTGCCACATTAGCTTGTACTGTTGTGTCAATAATTGCATCATTTTGTAACTCAGTGGTAGGTTCTTGCAAGAGTTGTCTCATGTCTTCTCCATTTGATTCTGTGCTTGGTGATGTAGGTACCTAATTGTTTGTTTGATATGAAGATGGAAGAGCATGTGTGGACAAATTCCTTTGTGGTATGTAATCTGATGGTTTTCTTGGTTGATTTAGTATATCAAGAGTATTTTGTCTTGCTTCGATGATATGTTGTACATGCTTGTATCCCAATCCTTCATTTCCTAGATTATCATTAGGAACAACAGGTTCGAGTCTTCCTTGTTTCTGTAACCCAAGGCCTGTGGTACCATCATATCCATGTCTTTGGAGTATTTTGAATCCATTTCCATAATGATCTGTGTGTATTCTGGGTATTGTCATATGATCTTCTTCTCTATATATCCAATGGTTAACATCTTTGTTCAAGGATTCTTCCTGTAAGTCACCCCATATAATGAAAGAGCATGAGTCTATGTATCTGACAATTTCTTTTCCTTTGTCTTGCTTTTGCACTGTAGTGTGAGGTTTCCCAAAGGACTTAGTTGAAAGAGACAATTGTTTCCCATTTAAAGTATTTTCAATAGAGTACTCTCCACAACCCATATCCTTTATTTGTAAGGAGGATGTTATAGGCATATCTTTTTGTGTTTTTGTGATCTTTAATTTTTCCAATTGTGTAGTGAGAGGTGCAGCCTGATTGATAGGTACCTGATTATCAACATTGTCTTTCAAATAATTGCAATGTTGGAATGGATTTGGATCACCCTTTATGTTGATCGCAATGCCATTTTATGGGAATTTGACACACTGATGAAATGTGGATGGTACTGCTTGCATGGAGTGAATCCATGGGCGGCCCAATAACATGTTATATCCTAGCTCTCTATCCAAGACTTGCAAAGTGACCTTTGTTGTTATTAGTCCTACTTGTACAGGTAATGTTACAATGCCTTTAGATGGACATTCTTTGTCATCGTAAGCCTTGATATTTATCCTTTTGGAAGAATCGATGTGAAGTTCAGAATATCCCAGTGCTTTGACCAACTTTAAAGTACAAATGTTGAGACTAGCTCCCCCATCTATGAGTACTCATCTGATTCTTCTCTTATGTATGTAAGCTTCCAGATGTAGTGGGTCATTATGAAAAAAATTATCATTAGGAATATCTTGTTTTGTGAATGCGATACGTGTGCCTTGTGTCAGGCTTCCTACCATAGACTAGAAGGCTTGTTCATCAATATCTTTGTCCACTACTAACTCTTGAAGTGCTTTGTCTAGTATAGCTCTATGATTAGGTGAGATACGCAATAGTTTGAATAATGATATTTGTGCCAGAGTTTTCTTAAGTTGTTTGACTATATTGTAAGTCCCTACTGCTGGTGGTTGATTTTGTGGTATCCCTTGTAAAGTTACCTTTGACCTGGGAGTAACCACTGCACAGTCTCTGTCTCTAGGAGTAATTATGATTGTAGCAATTGTATTGTTTGTATCATAGGCTTTTTTTTCAAGATTTATGTTAAATCCTTCTTCATAGTCTTGATGTATACATTTGACATCCATAATATGTTTTATGATTTCATCTTCAAACCAATCTGAGTGAGATGGTTGATCATGCCCCCAGTCTTTGAGATAAAGATTTATGTCATCGTCGTATTTTGGTGCTTTGGATATCATGCAAATTTGGTTGTCATATTTATGAATGTCTTGATGATGGTCCTCCTGAGCAGGTGTTTCTTGTGAATCATTATTTGTTGTATCTTCTGAGCTAATGACATGAATAGTGTAGTCATATGAGACCTTTGTGTACTTAGCCATATTATCTTGGGTACCTAATGTGGTAGCTTTTCCTTTGTCATGCTTAACAAAAGGATCTTTAAAAATTGTATGATTCATGTTTGCTAAGGTCTTATCAGTATCAATTGTGATGTCCCCTTGGTCTATCATATCTTGGACCAAGTTTTTCAATTTGTAGAAACTTGTCATTTTGTGACCTTTAGTCCTATGATAATCGCAAAAATCATTGTCATTCCACCATGTGGATTTAAAAGGACCTGGTTCATATACTCTTACTTTAGGTAGAGTGATCATTTTTGTTTGTATTAACTTTTTTAGTGTTTACTCAATAGGTTCTCCTAAAGGTGTGTAGTTTCTTCTTGAAGCGTTTATCTTGGGGTATCTTCTGTTTGTGTTTTGCATAGTGTTTACATTTGTTGATGTTGTGTTATTCCCTGTATGTGAATTTGTTGACTGACTCATTCCCAAAGATAAAATGGGTTGAGTTATATTTATCATTCTGGCATCTACAATACCATCATTGGTCACATTTTTGTTTTTTGACCAAAACTTGGATTTGTCATTTTTGTTCATGTTGCCATACTTAATAAGACCTTGTTCTACTAATCCCTTCTCACATTTAAGATCCTTTTCTGTGATTTGTTTAAATATAGTTAGACATTGCATTTGTAACGGATATTTAATCTTAGGGATCAATTTTTTTGTGAATATATCCACTTGCTCTGTTTCAGGGATAACTGTCTTGCACCTCCTATAGAGAGCCCTCCATCATTGTATGAAGGATGCAAACGTTTCATTTTCATATTGTTTAGTGACACATAAGTCCATCAAAGTAACCGGGGTGTCAATGGTGTGCAAGAAGTTCACAAAAAATTATTCAGCTAATTCTCCCCATGACGTAATGGTTGGTGGTAAATGAGAAAACCACTCTAAAGCCAAACCTCCCAGACTTTTAGGAAATAGTCTCATTAGATAAGTATCTTCTGAGGTCAATTCTATACATGCCGTAAAAAATTCTCTGATATGGTCTCTAGGATCACCCTTCCCACGATATCTATCAAATTTGGGTGTTTCAAAATGTTGTGGGAAAGGTGGCATGTATAATGTGTGATTGAATGGATAGGGACGTAAGTCCAGCATTGTGTAGCTATTTTTATCGTTACTAGTTTGCATTTTTGTCATCTGTTGTTGCAAATTTTGTATTTGTTGTGTCAGAATATTTGTTGGTGTCAAAGGTATACCTTGTGTTTATGTATGTCCCACAAAAGGATTCGTGGTTGCATAACTAGGAGGTTGTTGGAAAGTACCAAGAATATAACCTTGTGTGTTGTGTGTTCCAATAGGTACTGTAAAATAGGCGATATGCGAACCTATGTTTGGTTGAGTTGTACTTGCTATATTGGCAAAACCTAGGTTTGCATTTTGATGACTATACATGGATCCCAATGGAGGTTGGGTTGCACTTGTTGCTTGCATTTGAATAGGTGCTGAGACACTTGATATTATCCTGATGCTCTGTGATGGTATACTAGCATTGACCGTTGAAGATGACATGCTTGTTTGAAAGTTTGCATTTGTGTTGGCATTTGTTTAGAGAGGTACACTTTGAGGAAGACTATATGTCATTGCTTGTATTTGTGTCAAGGGTGGTGTTTGACTATTATCTTGACCTAAAGTTTTTCCTGGTGGTAAAATCTTTCTGACATCAAAATCCTCAAGTAGTTTTGCCCCATTTTGTATTAACAACGAAAGATATTTGTCCCTATCACTATGTATAAGTGCATCTAGGATCATGAGGACATGAGGGTCTTGCTGTGCAAACTCAATTTCTTCCTTTGTCAGATGTTGTTGTAATTCATTTAAGGTGGTCATTGTTTGTGTACCTAAGTGTTGACCTATTGACATGTCCATGTTCCAAGTAGGGTTTATAGACTGTGTGTTGTTCAGGTCCATTATTCCTTTTTCTTTCTGGGATCTTGTGACGGGCATCTAAAATTTCCTATATGAGGATGGTTCAATGCAAGACGATGACCTAACACTAGACAGTAGACATAAATATGAGGTATGCAAGACTATACTAGACTCTCTATTAAGGATTTTGATGTGAGACCTTTTTAGCATTTCTAGATTTCTCAAATGCAATTCTTTCCATTTATTGACGAAGTTGTTCAGCTTCAATCTCTCTATCAATTTTACGAGAAATCCTAGACTCAATGTTTATCTCGTATATGACTCCCATATATTGAGGTGTGCTTCTTCTTAAATCCCAAGCTAAGTTAGCTAGACCATAAATGATTTCTCATTGACCGTCATTTAGAACTAGATTAGGTTGCTCGAAGGGGAGAAAACCATCACCTGGGAGGCCCATGAAGGCACATGCTATGAACCTATAACTGATAATGGACTTAGACGTATATGAGGTCTAGATGAAGATGTATATGCTAACGCAGGATTATGAAACTAATATGGATGATAATGCAAAAGACTTAGGATGTAAGTGGAACTATGTAAGAGACATATGATTATAACAAGGACGTAAGTGGGACTATGCAAAAGACTATGGACGATAATGAGGATGTAAGTGGGATTATGCAAAAGACTATGGACAATAATGAGGACGTAAGTGGGACTATGCAAAAGACTATGGATGATAATGAGGACGTAAGTGGGACTATGCAAAAGACTATGGACGATAATGAGGACGTAAGTGGGACTATGCAAAAGACTATGGATGATAATGAGGACGTAAGTGGGACTATGCAAAAGACTATGTGAGGGATTGCCTAAGGTCACAAGTATGTAAGGATTTTTGAGAATCAGTTTCAAAATGGACTTTGTTTTTGGTAACTTCATGTGTAGGACAATGTTTTGCAGTTTTCCAAATCTAAGAACAATGGCTGGTAAGTGTGTATAGCTGACTTACTCAATTTTCATACAATCTCAAAAAAATCAGAGATACGTGGGATAGGGCCTGAACTAGCCCAAGGGACTGACTCAATACTGGTATATCACAACTGTACATAAAAAAGCACAGAATACAATCTAAGGCTAGATAGTGGACACCATTCAATGAGGCCCCCGCAGCAAAATACCAAAACAAGATGGACAGATAGAGAGTCTGGCAGCACTGGCTCCACTCCACAGCACACACTTCTTAGGCATGCCAATCTCTTTTACCTCAAAAATATGAAGATCTTATCACCAAGGGATTTATGTCTCATAATGTAAGGTACATGAGGGGTATCTATGGGGTACGATCCGCACTCCCTGAACCACTGAACGTAGGATTTTTGGCAACTAAATTGGTTCTTAGTATTAGGTTTTGAGGGGTCCCAATCCAATGATGGATTCTCAGAGCAAGCCACATAAGGCTTTAGTTGAGCTTATCGGTGCAAGGAAGCCCCCCACATACATCGAATTCACTCAACACTCTAGCTATCTGACCAGTATATTTATATAGTGGCTCGAAAAACCCGCTCGAGAGTACGCTAGGAGAGATGATATCCCCAACGCATCCCAATTCGAAGTACCTCTGTGGGGTGATGAAATCCCCAATCAAAGATACCCCTCACTATGTAGAACAAAAAGAAAATTTGGATGTCGTTGTCACCTTCCTTCTTTCTCCTAAGAGCCCAATGGCAAGTAGAAAGTCAGTTAGTGCAATTGTAGGTCTACCCCAGACACAAAAAAAGTTCTTTACCCTTAAGAAAATGGAAAATGATTTAATCTAATGCAGCCTGATTCACATTCATTTTATAGCCCAAATTTAGGTGTTAGATCTGCATGTGCATGTCAATTTTAAACACCAAATCCAAGAATGAAGGCATACATGTCAATTTTAACCATTTGTTTGATTTTTAAGCACCAAAAACCAAGTGTGAGATACATGCATGTCAATTTTAGCCCATGTTCATTTTAAACACCAACAATGAAGTGTGAGATTATGCATGCATGTCCTTTTTAACTGTTGTTGATTTTAAGCACTAAAAATTGAAGTGTGAGGTGTGCATGCATGTCTTATTTAATTATTATTGATTTTAAGCACTAAAAATTGAAGTGTGAGGTGTGCATGCATGTCCTTTTTAACTGTTGTTGATTTTAAGCACTAAAAATTGAAGTGTGAGGTGTGCATGCATGATTACTAATCTAATCCTCTCTGCAAATCCACCACAAGCTGAAAACAGAAGATTAGTAGTAAAATTAAACCAACAAAAAATAGAAATTCAAAACTTGACTCAAGCGATTGCGTGATGGTATCTGAGCGAATGCATGATACTTACAGACCGAATGCATACCAATGACAGAGCGAATGCATAAATCTGACAAACCCAATGTGTAACACTATCTAGTCTATTGCGTAGCATTAACAGCTCAATTGCATGACAGAATGCAGACAACAAAAAAGAAAATTAGAAAAAATACAAGAAAACTAAACCCGATCAGGAACCTATGAAACCAATTGTGAAGCCCTAGCCAAATCCCTCATTATTAATTCAATATTGATTAGATCATATTTAACTGTATAAGAAAGAACTAGGCTATTATATCTGTCTAAGGCCAATTGTTCTTCTGAATCCTGTATCAATTTTTCTGCCTGGAGAACTTTTTGATATCGTTTGGCCTCCCTCCTTTGTTGTTTCGTCCTTCTTGCACCTGAAATTTTGACCTGAACTTTTCTTACCATAAACTTTGTTAATCAAATCCTGAAGTAAAAAGTAATTTTGATCCTGGATTAACCAAATTTAGGATAGAATTATACAGAATTGATAACAGATAGAATAAAAATAAAACAGCAACTAACCCTGCAGATGCGTGACACAGAAGAAAAATAAAATAGCAACTAACCCTGCAGATGCGTGACACAGAAAGGGCGATTGTGTGATCGGAACAGGGCAATTGCGTGACCTTGTTAGGACAAATGTGTGACCCCAAAGGGTCGAAAGTGTAATTCTGTCTATGCAATTGTGTGACGATGTAAGATCAATTGCGTGATAGAAAATCTTTTCTCAAAATTCGTGCAACCTATTAAAACAATGAAAAATCCACACAATCTGCAAAAATCACACAAAACACAAAAAAAGATTAAATTGTTGTTAGTTCACGTCACGTTCACCAAAATGTGCTATGCTCAAAGATACCATTGCTAAATAGGAAATAAGGACAATCATGAAATCCTTAACTATCTAAGCAATTCAAACATAAAACCAATGAAATAATGCAATTAAGAAATAGGAATTAAAATCATTCAATAAAACTCCCTATCCCAAGATGGCATATCGCTTCCATTGCTCTTCTCCTCTTCGTGGTATGATGGCTCTCAGATATTGCGCTGGTAACTTGCAAGTGACACAAAGATTCGAAGTTCATGATTGTTGAAAATGGAGATTAGATGCTCAATTTATAGAAAATTGGATGAGATTGATTGAAAGGTGGAAGAGAATGATCAAGAGGTGTGAACTTAGGTGAGATCAAATGAAAATTGATAGTTGAACTGCTGATTGTAGGAGTGAAACTCAATAGATTGAATAGATTAATGGAGACAACTGATTGATGAAAGAGTTAACTGAAGGAAGAAAAAGAATGATTGGAGGAAATAAAGAAAATGACACGGAGAGCTTAATTTAGAAAAAGCTAACTGAAAGATGAAAATAGAAGTTGGAGAGATAAATGATTTTATTAATTAATTGATTGAATTAATTAATTTAGCATGTGCTTGCATTTAGATTTAGATTTTCAATTTAATCTTTGCATGAGAATTTAATCTTTGCATAAGATTTTAATTCAAATAATTGAATTTAATTTAATTCAATTTAGTATTTGAATATATTTAGAACTTGACTTTGATTTTCAATTTGGTTTTTGAAATCATGCACATGTATTTGAATTTGGAAGAAATTAGAAGAAATGAAATTAGAATTTGGGGATTCAGAAATGGAAGAATTAATTAGTTAATTAAATAATTTAAAGAAACCATTTAATAATTTAGAAATCAAATTTAATTAAATAATAAAGATTATTTAATTTAAAGGATTAAGTCATAATTAATTAAATAATAAATATTTAATTAATATTTAAAAGAGAGTTGAATGATTGGATGATTGGAGATAGAAATTGAATAATTAGTAATTTATTTAAATAATAAAGATTATTTAAATTGGGGAATTAATCAAAATTAATTATATAATAAATATTTAATTAATATTTAGAAAATGATTAAATGATGATAGAAATGGAAATTGAGAATTAATTAGTAAGATTATGAGGAAATATGAAATTAGAAGAAATAGATTAATTAAATTAATTAAATAATAAAGATTATTTAATCAATTAGAGGAATAATTAGTACATGATCAATGAGACATTTTTAGGTGTCTACAAGTTTGACTACCCAAAGGGTCGGCAAATGCCACGAGGCAACTTCTAGCAAAATTCCTGACAATGCCCCCATAACCAGCTTTCCTCGGGTTCCCCTTAGACGCCGCGTCAAAGTTGACCTTAATCCATCCCTGAGAAGGAAAGCACCAAACAAGACCATCCCTACCCTTATCCAAATTGATTTTGTTATTGGATAGATTCCATCTTTCATTAAAGTCTTCTTTAGCAGCTAAACCATGATCAGTTCCATTTAAACATTCAAAAATCCCTCTATCGATTTTATCCACCATCACTTCAGGGTTAGCACTTTTATCCCTAAAAATCCTGTTGTTGTGCTCCTTCCAGATGTTCCATATGACATTAGGGAGAGTAAGTTTCCAAAGCTCGACATTCTTAGAATTGGAAGTAGGACAATACCATTGTTGCCAAAACTCTTCCAAAGAGTTCAGGAAAACCCAGCTCAACTTCCACCTACTAAAGATAATATTCTAGATTTCCTAACTAAAAATACACTGGTAGAGGATATGACAAGCAGACTCCTCCTCCCTGCAAAAAAGAGAACACCTATTAGGAAAAACAAATCCACTCTTATGGAGATTATGAAGAGTTAGCACCTTATTTTGGATAAAAATCCAAAAGAAGATATTAATTTTGGGCGTCAACTTTTTTATCCACACTTTAGCCCACAAAGGGATCTCTTCTAGAACTTTGTTGTGGATAGACACCACTGAAGACATGGAATATTTCCCATCCGAAGTTTCCCTCCAAATCAAACAATCCTCAACATTGTCCATAAAAATTTTAGAAGACAACAAAATCTCTAGAAATTTTAATCTCGGACAAAGCTAGCTGAACTCAATCCACTTCCCATTTCTCTAGTAGTCTCTAACAAAGACTCCATACCTACTTTTGAACCAATATTTCCATTCCTTAAGGATAGGAATTTCCTCTAGCGGTTTATCCATAAGCCATATGTCCTCCCAAGATCTAATAATTCTCCCATTCCCCAATTTCCACGTTCTTCCAGCTGCTGCCCAAGCTTTAGCCATTTGAACTGCATTCCAAATTGCAGAGCCTTCAACAAAAAAAGAATTTTCCATAAATTCTTCCTCAGATGGTTGCATGTAAAGGTATTTCTTTTTCCAAATTAAATTCCATTCTCTTTCCTCCCCTTTCATTCTCCAAATTTGTTTAGCTAACAAGGCATTATTCAAAGTTATAATATTTCTTAATCCCAAACCCCCATAAGCCTTAGGAGTACAAATATTATTCCATGCAATAAGGGGGATTCTATTTTTATCTTCCACTCCCAACCATAAGAATTTTTTAACTTTTTGGGGATTTTGAACAAACTAAGGGCATAGATAGGCAAATTTTTAAGGGTAGCTTTAAGCAACATCACCTTACCCGCTTGGCTAAGGAGGGCTCATTTCCATCCAGCCAACTTAGAATTGAATCTATCAACTAGCTTCATCCAAAAATTCTCTGAAGGCTTCAAGCATAGAGGGAGACCCAAATAGGTTGAAGGAAACTCAGCAATTTTGCATCCAAGGATTCTTTCTATCCTTCTTTGTCCATCCACAGGGGTATTGATAAAGAAAAAAGAACTCTTATCCCAATTTATTTTTTGACCAGAAGCAGTTTCATAGGAATCCATAACACTCTTCATGTTTCTCACTTCCCTAATGGTTTCTTCTCCCATAGTGATCGAATCATCAACAAATTGTTCATGAGTAAAGGTTATGTTGGAAGATGAAGGTTTAAGGCCTTTGAGTTTCCCTTCTTCCACATTTCTCATAATAAATCTCCCCAAACTTTCAGCCAAAATAGTAAACAAGATAGGAGAGATGGGATCCCCCTGTCTTAGGCCTCTAGTACTTTTGAAGAAACTAGAAGGGGATCCATTAATAATAACTGCAAAGGAAGAAGTTCTAGTCAACTGAGAACAAAGTTGAAACACATTTTCCCCAAACCCAAAATCTTTCATAATTCTGAAAAGAAATTGCCAATTCACTCTGTCATAGGCCTTAGACATGTCCAACTTAAGAAAAAAGCCATGTTTTTTAGCAACAGATAAAGAATGAATATTCTCATAAACAGAAATAATAGAATCTAGAATCTGTCTACCAAGGACAAAACCATTCTGTTGAGCCAAAATATTGTGGGGGAGAATATCCAACATTCTAGAAGTAAGAACATTAGATATAATCTTATAAACAGAATTACAAAGGCTGATAGATCTAAACTTATTAAGAGATTCAGCTCTAGAGATCTTAGGAATAAGAATGATAAAGGTAGCATTGAGTTATTTTAGAAGCCTCCTTGAACCAAAGAATTCTTTCACTCCATTACAAATATCACTCTCTGCAATATGCCATAAGTTTTAGAAAAAGAACATAGTAAATCCATCTGAACCAAGAGACTTATCTCCATGAAAGGAAAACACAACCTTTTTGATTTCCTGATTCGAAGGGATCCAAGATAGATTTTTGTTGTCATCCCCATTTAAAATGGGAGGGATTGCTTGAGTAAGAAGGTCTTGATTTCTGATATCCAGAACGTCCAACCCTCCCAACAGATTGCTAAAAAACTCCATAGCTTCCTTTCTTATTTCATTTTCATCTGATAAAATCCCCCTATTGCAGGATAACCTAGAAATCTTGTTGTCCGCCCTATGCTTAAGAGAATTCAAGTGGAAAAACCAAGTGTTTTTGTCACCTTCCTTCAAATACAAGGCTCTTGATCTTTGTCTCAAAAAGGTTTCTTCATTAGAGATAATTTCATGGTATTTAGACAACACATTTTCAACATTTCTCAAATTCTTAGAAAGCCCTTCCTCTTGGATTTTATCTTGAACTTCTTTTATAGTAGTCTTAATTTGAGCTTTACTTTTAAAGATATCTCCAAAAGTCTTTGTTCCAAATTTTGACTTTAGCTTTTATGATGTTAAGCTTTTTGGTAACTCTGAATAAGGTCGTTCCCTCAATCTCTGAATTCCACCATTCAGCAACACAGACTTCCAACGACAGGTGGGATAACCATGCTTTTTCAAATCTAAAAGGAAAATTACGCTTTACAGAAGTTGAATTGACAATGAAAGAAATAGGGTAATGATCAAAGCCAATCTTAATGATTGATGCCAAAGAACAATTATACTTAGAAAGCCAATCAGGAGAAATCAGGGATCTATCCAACCTTACTTGAATAAGATCAGAACTAGTTCTTCGATTAGTCTAAGTGTAATTAATCCCTTGGAGATCCACATCTATCAAAGGTTGATCATTAATAAAATCCATAAGATCTTGTCTACCCTCCAGCTGCAAAGGGAGGCCTCCCATCTTTTCATCCTCTTTTAAAGGAGTATTGAAATCTCCCACAATCATCCATCTTTTTTCAGCAAAACTTAATCTGTCTTCAACCAAGCTCCTCCAAAATTTAGTTCTTCTAGCTTTAAAATTAGGTGCATAGACATTAGTGATAACCCATACAAATTTATCCTTAATATGCTCAAGCAAGACAGAGGTCTTATTGACCCCTGAAGCAATTTCCTTACCTATAAAAGTATTCTAGTTCCAAAAGATAGTTGTACCTCCTGAGGCACCCTCTAAACTTTTTCCTATTACCCCATTACTTTTCAATATTCTAATCCTTTCCACTTTATCCTTACACATCTTAGTTTCCTAAATAAGGACTACATCCGGTTTATGATCTCTATCAATATTACGCAACACATCCTGCATATGGGGTGCATTCAACCCTCTAATATTCCATGAAATTATCTTCATACTTTAACCGGGGATAAGGATGACTCAATGGAGCTATGTGTTCCATCAACATGGTTCTTCCAACTTTCTTGTTCTCTCTTATTCTTTAGAGAAGGTCTCCCCTACTTTTTGTTGTGACTTCCAACATCTGCCCCTTTCTTATTCTTGGTTCTGGTTGAAATACCTACATTGGGTCCTCCATTATTTGACTTGCCTTCTTTAATACCGAAAATCCTAAGATTTCCCTCAAGAACCACCATTTCCAAAATTTTAGGAGTTTGACATTGGGAGTTCAGGATCATATTTCCAATTTGCTTTGGACTTCCATTAGTTAATAACAACAAAGGCTCAGTATCCAAAATATTACAGTCCTACGCTTCATTAAAGTCTTCCTCATTTTCTTTGTTATTAGATGAAGCTGAAGAATCATCATAGGAACTCTCATTAGCTTTACCCAGGATGATAGGACCAACCTTTTGATCCTCTAATTCAAATTTTTTATCCTTTTCTTCTTTCCCATGCTCTTCCTCCTTGTTACTTTCTTTTTGGTTGTTAGAATAGGCACAAATAGATTTTTCATTGTTACTATTCACACCCTTATTTTCATCATTTTCCATCTCTGTCACTTCTTTCTCATGGACACCCTCTAAAGGTGGATCATCATTCTTCCCTTTCGTTTTCCATTTCTGCTTCAAGTTGCTATCATTTTTACCAATCTTACTCTTCTTAAGTGGGCAAGATTTTGCCCAATGACCCGACTTTTTACAATGAAAAAAAACAAACGGGAGAGATTCATATTCAATCTCTTGGGTTCATTTCCCCAATTTAGACAGAATCTCAATAGATTGATGCATATCCATCATTTGATTAACATTAACACAAATACGAGAAAAAACCAACCTTGATTTAGCTGTTGTCATTAGGTCGATCGAAAGAAGTTCACCAAATGATCTCATGATCCCTTTAAAGATCTCCTCATTCCAAAACTCCAATGGAAGACCAGGGAGATGTGTCCACACAGGCGCCAACACAAAAAAGGACTCGTCTAGTGGGAGGTTAGGAGCCCATTTCTATAAAGCCAAGGTTGACTTGTCAAACATCCATGGCCCTTCACGGAGCGCTTTATTCAAATCTTCTTCTTTATTAAAAGCAAAGGAAAAAAAAACCCTAGGCAAAGCCACCATATCCACTTGACCTTTGAGAACCCATTTCCTCCTTATAAAGTTCCTTACAACATCAATGTTAGGTCTAATACCAACAAACCTTCCAACCAGGGTCATAGCTAAGCCAAACACAGTGAAATCAACCAGCTTATCTAAAACAGAAATAGAAAAAACCCTATCGTCGGATCAAAGATATTTATAACTTCTGGAAGACCAAATTTCACCAGAGGCCTGACTCCAAAAAGAGTAGACCATTTATTTTCTTTACCTCTATCATGTGGGTCCCCAGTTTTGGAATCTTTATCTTCCACCGATTTGGCTATCGCTTTGTCCCCCTCAGTACCCTGAGAAGCCTAGGGACCAACATGATAACCAGCTCCATCCGCAGAAAGACTGCCATCCCCATGAATTTTGCCATCCCCAGATTTGAAATTTGAATTTCTCGCTTGCCACTCCTCTCCACCCATGATTTGAAATTGAAACTTAGCCTAAAATAAAATGATTGTTATCTTGCAAGGGCTATTACAATTTTTATACATAAACAAATTCCACACCACACTAATCATACCCCAAAAGGAAAAAAAAAAAACCATCTTTTTTGTGCTTTGCACTTCCAAAGTTAACCTATTATAAAACATTAAATATCCATACACACATAAATATTTCAAAAAAAACAACACTTTAGACAACTTTAATTTCCCTTGTACAAATTCACGTTTCCTATTCATTTTCTAATGCCACCAAAAAACTTCAATTAATTATAAAACTTTAAAATATCCTCACGCTATAACAAATATAAATTTAATGCTACAACACTAATGAATACTTCACTCTCCTAATCAAATATTCTATAACAATTTAATAATCAAATCAAATATAAAACAAAAAAACATATAATTAAGAAAAAATACAACAACAAAATAACTACAAAGGGAACAAAATACAAAAAAATGTGGAACACAATAAATTTAAAAAAACAAAAAAACATACAAAAAAGGGAATCAAGAAAAAATAAATTGCACTACACAACATCCCTACCTTTCCATACCACATAAATTAGCTTCAACAATTTCCCTCAAAAAAAGGGAAAAAAATACCTTTCCCTATCGACTTTCATTGCATGCAAACTATGCAATTGCTAGTACATATGAATGATTATGAATTTATTAAATTAAACATTTTGGTATAATAATATAATATATATATATAAACCTATTGGCCTGCATATTTTATTTTCCACGTTGCAGGTTGACTCGGTCTTTTCCCATTCACCTCGACCTCTATGTGGAGGGAGGGAAGTAGTAAAGAGGAGATGCGCCCACCATGGAATGAATCTTTAGGAGGGTGGTGCGGTGGTAAACTGCAACCTCTCCCTTTGCTTTGTTAAATGCATGTGTTGTTTCTAAAGCATGATACATACATCAACCATCCCTCGCCCCCCTTTCCACTTTGTAAGGTGGTGAATATAATGGATCGACACCTTGGATAGAAGTTGAAATTGATTAGGTATGTGTAAGTTAATCATATTTCAATTAGTAAAAGATGATTTATAGTATTATATTGATGGGTTGTTATGTATCGACCATATAATTAGTGATTAGCCACATAGTCTTAGTGGTGGCAATGAGTGAGAGAGTTGTGGCAATTTCGAGGGCTTAATTATAGCCTTAAGTCTCTTGCATCTTTTGTATAAATAGATGAGAGCTCTTGGAGCATAGGGTATCCATTCCAGTTCATTTGTCTCATTCTGTCATTTTGCTTACTGCTCATGTTTTCATCATTGAGAGAAAGAAATAGTGTTATTTGTGTGAGAGGATAGGATAGATACTATTGTAGAAGGCTTGGAAGTTTGAAGCTAATGGAATATTGGCATAGCTAGCATCTTGGAGGAAGGAGTCGATATTGCATAATAGCTTTATTACAGGCATGAGGAAATTATTTCTTCTTATTTATTGATTTGTTATTTAAGATGTTGCATAGGCTCAATTGAAACAATGAAAGAGATTGTGTTATTTAAAGTACTTGCATTCTTGTGTGATAGAACTTGAAATCTTACGATTAAACTCATGTATGGAGATGATAAGCTAGAATTATGCTTTGACGTGAAACTTTGAATATAGGAATGAATGAGTTAGTAATATAGGGTTAGATTATCCAAGGTTGGGAATAACCTAAACCATTTCCTATTATTAACTCATGGGATGAATATGGGTTTAGTTAAATGGCCAGTTTACCAAATAGAGAAAAGAAGTGGGTGGACATATGACTCTCACTCAAAGTACTAGGTGTTGAATTATTTGGCCAAAGTAATGTAGGTTGCCTCTATCTACATTGTCGGTTCACTGATCCAGGTTTATATACTAGGCAAGGAATATCATACATGTAGGTTGTAACCAGTGTATGATAGCTCTAGTTATGTAGGACTCAACACTATGCTCATAAGGTTATATTATTGTGAGGTTACCAAACCAAACTCTTCATCGAACGGTCAGACCGCTTCATTTAGAAGAGGTATGGGGGACTATTAAGTCTTGGTTAGGAGGAAAAACACTTGAGTGATGCTCTTCCCCATACAAATGGCAGCCTATATTTGAGGATGTATGCCAGGAAGGACATTCGGGTCACTATGTATTACTTATTGCACTCTTTAAATCTTAGTAGAAGCTTTATTTGTATTCAAATATTCCTCAAGGAAATGGAAGTTTGAAAAGGATAATGTAAATGCATTCATATATTTATGAATATGATATTATATATGTTTCAAGTTTAATGAAAATGAAAAGAGATTTATTTCAATTATGTATCTTGAATTGAAAATAAAAAGAAATTTTTTGTTACTTGCGTATTGGCAATCTGTTTCTTTTACTTGTGGGTTAAAACTTGGTAAAATGAAAGGGTAGAACAATGGGGTTGTTACACTATTCAGGCAATTTTATGAAAATCTTTTCAAAGATGATCAATATCAAGATATTCAAAATGCCCTTGAGAACATGGTTAAAGATTATATTACTAACACATAGATTCTAATTTCAGTTAGTATCTAGATAGAACTCTCTTTTTGGGAGAGTTGGAATATTCTCTTTTTTCTATGGCCCCTTATAAAATTCCAAGCACTGATGGGATCCCCATGGAATTCTGTACAGCAATATGGAATAACATTAAGGTATATTTGTATTTCTTATATCTTGAGGCATAAATTAAGAAAACATCCTTAGGCCTGACCATTATAGTGGCATAATCAAGCTTCTTCCCAAAATAAAAAAAATGAGGATACAATCTCTGGTCAACGTCCCATCATGCTCCTTCACACCTCTTATAAAATTATAGAAAAAGTTCTAGCTATGAGGGTTAAACCTGTGGTACAAGGAATTGTTCGAGTTGAATAAACAAGTTTTATTATTGGCAGATATATTCAAGTGACAATTTGATTTTGGCTTGGGAAACTTGTGAATGGGCCCAACAAACTAGCCAAAATTTTATTCTTATCAAACTCAATTACAACAACTTGTATGATATTATTATATGTAATTTCATCCTCAACATGCTTCAATGGTTGGGGTTTGGTCCTAAATTTCAAGCCCATGTTTGAATGTTGTTTCAAGATGCTAATGCTCAGATTATTATTAATAGTTGGATGAATGATCCCCTCTCTTTGTAGAGATCCATTCGAAAAGGATGTCCCTTAGTACTATATCTCTTTGTGCTTACAATTGATGCACTAGGTTATATGACTCAAATTGTCAATAAAATATTGTTATTATAAAGTCCCATTATGCAAATGAAAGCTTGTTGTTCTTACAAAATTCTAAAAAAGATATCTCTAATATAATGTGTGAGATTTTGCCAAGATCAAGGGCACAATGAAATGTATAAAAGAGAGACAATAGAATGACAAGAAAAAATCATATTCTCATCAATATATAAATGATCAACTGGATTATTACATGATGTTCAATGATTGTTCGTACAAACAATATAGATGAGCCTTCTTATATAGGCAAGGCTATATGGATATGTGACCACACCAACATGATATGTGGCTCAGTAAGAAACAAGGGTAGGTAGGAAATAGGTGTGGGTAGGTAGAAGAAACAATATTGATGTCGTGGAAATGGGGACAAGGCAACAACAAAGTTCAATGTTAATAAGTTAGTTTCAACCATAAAAACAAAACAAAGAACTAAAAACCATTCCAAACATATCAAAAGAGATTTCAAAAAGCATGAAAGAAGTTTAACAAAATAAAAGAAAGGAGAAGAGCCTCCCTAAGATGCTTCCATGATGCCTTTTGATGCTTCTCCCTTGTTTCTCCCCTCTCCAAGTCCCAAATGAGTGTAGCTCTCAGCTTTTAGCACTAGCCATGGATGCCATATGGAGATTCAAGATGGTTGAATATGATAAGCAAATGCTATGCAAGTGTAGATAGTGATGCTATGAAAAAGCTCTATGCTAATACCAGTATAACAACAATACTCTAATGCTTCCTCTTTGCTTGAGGAGAAGGGTTCTATTTATAGAAGAAATGGGGAAATGAAGGGTTAAGATTGAGCAATCTTAACAAGGGTTAGGATTGAAAGATATTCAATCCATGTGAGACTTTCAACCCAATCCCATGTTGACAAGTGTCACCATGAGGAGGCTTGAGAGGAGAGATAAGGAGCATTAAATGCTTGAGGGGACGTGATGGTTACCCTAGTCAAAGAAATAAATGCTTTGAAGAGACTAATGGGTTACATGAGGGTTAAGTTAGGGGTCAAAGTCCTTAACCATGGGTGCAAGTGGAATTAACCATTAATGGTCATGTAAGAGCCATAAGTGGTTTGGAAGACTTTAGAGGTTAATTTGTTGAACACACAAAGCATTAATTGCTTTTCAAAGACTTTGGAGTCTTTGAGAAGTGACTCCAATTTTCTTAGGAATGTGACAATATTTAGGGGATGGATTAGGTTAATTAGGAAGGGTTTAGAAGAATCTAGAAGGGGTTTAGGCATGCAAGTGGATTTTGTAGGAAAATGCAAGTGGGAGAAATTTTGGTATTTTCAATTAAATGGTGTAATTTGCATTTGGATAAATATTCAAATAAATATTAATTTATTTAAATGAGAAAAAGGAAGATAAAGCATTAAAATGCTTGAAGACTTTGAGGGAAACCATTAAAGGCTTGAAGACTTTAAGGAAAACCATTAAAGTCTTAAGAAGACTTTAAGGGAAGCCATTAAGTTTGAAGACTTTAAGGGAAACCATTAAAGGCTTAAGAAGACTATAGAAGGAAGCCATCAAGTTTGAAGACTTTAAGGGAAACCATTAAAGGTTTCAAGTGGGTGAGGATAAATAGGATTTTAAATAAATAATTTATTTAAAATAGTTGTACAACTTGCTTTTGTAGGAAAATACAAGTGGGTGGAGGATAAAGGTGATTTAAATAAATAATTTATTTAAAATAATTGTGCAACTTGCATTTGTAGGAAAATGCAAGTGGGTAGAGGATAAAGGTGATTTAAATAAATGATAATTTATTTAAATGTGAGAGGTGGGATTTTGGGGGAATTTAAATAAATATTAATTTATTTAAATGTGAGAGAAAATTTAATTAAATAAATATGATTTATTTATTTAATTAATGGTTTGAATTTGGTTAAGTGAATTAAATCAAATAAATTGAATAATTTATTTAATTAATAGGAGAAGAGGGTTAAGATGAATTAATTAAATATATTAATTTAATTAATTATTGATTGATGGTTAAATAATCAAATAAATACTAAATATTCATTTAATTAAGTGGACAGATTTATGTGACTGCAAATATAATATTCCACATGAGGTGGAATGTAACAAGAAGATAGGATCGACATCATAAAAGGTGGAAATTATCCTAAACACACTATCCCAATGTGGCACAAAAACCCAAGTGTCTCATACCCAAACTACTATTAAATGCATGTACCTAAGTAAACTTAAGTATAGTGTAATAATATCCAAGATGAATAATTATTTACACCAACACCCCCCCTTAAGTGCAACTTAGGGGAATGCACTAAAGTCTACAATGCAACTAAGCAATGTAAGATGGGTCTTGACTACAAGGCCATGTTAGGTACCCATGTACAAATGAAAATGCAATCTCTCATAAATGGAGAAAGAGAGAAAAACCCAGTGGGAAAAAACTCCCCCCCAAAAGAGAGATGATGAAAGAACACAATGCTCTCAATGAGGAATGAGAAGAACAAAAAATATGCCCCCCCATAAGAGAGAAGAAGAGACCATGAAGATCTCCCTCAATATCTAATCTCCTGCAAAGATGGTCCAATGATGATGACCAAAATACCTCCCCATAAGGAAGAAAGAGAGCCAATGTTGCACCAACAATTTCAAAGTGTGACAAAACCAGGTACCAATGTCGATGACGATGAATCACTCGTTGCAACAAAAATGAAGATCAAGCATGGAGACAACCTACTTTGAGCATCATCTGGATACTCGTAAATGGCAGAAATACTGTTACAATCCAAGTCTCATAGGAATCATGCACAAATGTGTACAATCTAAGTCTCAACTGGAGCCATGCACCAAGTCTCACAAGATATTCCTAATCTACATGTACAAGAGGATTACATCAAAATAGTTAACAATGACAAGATACAAAGAGGTGTGACACTTTATGATAGTGTGAGTATAACATTGCTCAAGCAAGAGCATACATCATGATAAAATATTCAAATGTGGAAACATGAACATGATGCCACCAACAAAGAAGCCTTGTAGAATACTACAGATGAAGATGCCTATGAATGGAATTTCACCAAGAGATATAAATGAACAACTGACCCTCCCTAAAAAGATCATGTTGGCACTTGCAAATAATGGAAAAGTGGGCTTCTAATTTCAATGATTGCAACTTCTCAAAATGATATATAAGAGACTTCAACAAATACTGCTAGTGATCTAAACTAAGAACCAAGGAAAATACAAGTATGAAATAGGCCAAAAAATGACCAAATACTAAAAGTACAATTTCTGTTAGGATTTCCACATATACTAAGAGGGGGGGGTGAATCAGTATCTAACTAGTATATTAAATTTCTTAACTTAAAACATGTAGAACATATTAAAACTATGTACTGGTAAGCAAGAAGTAATGCAATAAACAGAGATAAAAGAAACCACATGAAAAACACACCATAACACAAGGATTTAATGAGGAAACCCGGTGTGGGAAAAACCTCGGTGGGATTTGTGACCCACAATATTCACTTACTGGCTAATAAGAGAATATTACTAATACAAGAGGGTCTTGCACATGCAGGAAGGCCAAGTGCCTAGAGCTCACTACTCAAAATAGAAGTCTCACTAACTTACAAAATGGATTAGACAAATCTAGTGTCTTGTACTACTTCAAAATAGCATCTATAATGCCAGATCCAGTACTGGTTTCTGCTCTTCTTCTTACATAAACCCTTAACCTATAATTCGCATAATAGGTCTACCTAATTACATTCCATATCTCTTATATCTACCTCTATTCAATGTTCTATAATGATCTCTTATATATATGAGTCATTTTACATCATGCCAAGTCGGCTTATAAAGATTTTACAATAATAAACAAAATATTACAACAAAAATCTTGTCAGCCTCTATGTCGGTATGCTTCCTTTCACTATCAGTGTCGGTAGTCTAAGTGTCGGTATAGAGTCTATTCTTGCTAGTACCAGTGGAATGTCTTGCTGGTGTCATAGTATTGTAAGGTTTCCATCAATGACAAAACCTTCAATCACCTTCAATATCTCATTAGAGTGTGCATATGCCAACAATCTCCCCCTTTGGCATTGATGGCAACACTCATGAGAAAATTTCCAAAACTGTATCCAAAACTTGTAATCCAAAAATGTGTACCATAAATATATGAGCTCCCCCTGAGTAGGTGAGTCCTTTGCCGATTATTTTCTCATACTACTACTCCCCCTTTAGCATCAATGACAAAGGTTGTCAAAGTGTCAATAGAGTTGTAGTTTTCTATCTCATCCTTGTAACTGGGTGGTTACAATTTGAAAAATATCCGCCAAAACCAAATTTATGCTTTCCATAAACTTCTTACTATCCTTTATTGTTGTCTTAGTTCTTTGTACTATACCGGTGAGGTGTTGCATATGCTCTACCGATTATTTCTGTCCCTGTATTATTGCCTCAGATATTTCCTTTCTCAAGGATGCTAGATAGTCTAGTTTTGGACTTAGTCTTAATCTCAGGTCTTTAGCCTTGTTTATTATTCTCTCCTTTTCTCTTTCTAACTTAAGTAATTCTCCCTCAAAACTTGTTATCTTTTGTTCAAAAACTGATAATGTATCAGGTGAGTTAACAAAACTGTCAGCAAGTTTATTGATTTCATCCTGTACCTTGCTCATTTTCTTATCTATGTCAACTGTTAGGAAGTTTGTCTTGCAAATGTCTCTGTATAGAGTTTTGAATTCCTTCAATGATTTACATAGTTCTAGTAGAAGTGTGTCAAATTCTCTTGTACACTTCTTTATTTGATCATCAAAGAATTTTTGTTTTTCAATTTCCAATTTCTCTTTCAATGCCTCTTCCTTTATTTGCTCAATTGTCACTGTGTTGTCAGTAATGTACTTAGACAAAGTGTCGAGTTGGCTCAAAGAATCCTTATTATCTACATTGCAGTTAGGATTTATCATCTTCAAAACTAGGATTGTGTCATTTGTAGCTATATAGGCTTGTGAACTACAATCTGTTATTTTCTTTAAAGAAACCAAAAGAACTTCAGTTACATTGGTTGATTTGTAACCTGCTGAGGAGGAACCAATATTTAGAATTCCACTGGTGGAGGAAGTAACCATGCTTGTAGTGACCTCTAGTAGGTCAGTTTGTGTTTCCATTTCCTTAAGAAAGGGTTTTTGTTTCTCTCCTGTTGCCGGTGGCACTGTTTCCATATGAACTTGTTCCTGTTTTGGAGCCTATTTCTCTACTTGACTCTCTGTTTGTTGATCTATCTATGTCTCTATCTGAGTCTCTATCTATTGCCCTATGCTATCATCCTCAACTTTTCCTTTAGTGTTGTTAATGTTGTCAGTTGTCGGTGGCTCACTAACCATGTCTGTCTTACCGGTTGTATCTTTATCTACCACAATGTTGATTGTTTGAGTATCAACATTAACTATGTATAGTACCTCAGGATTAGGATTTGTATCCTTTTTACCCATACTCTCATCTATCGGTTGATCTTTAGTTTTCATTAGCGGTGGAGTAATCAAAGGTGGTGGGGATAATTTATCTTTTATTTTGATACTAGGAGGTCCACCAACCTTTCCTTTACCCTTATCTTTGTCCTTTTGATAGACTTTGATAGGCTTTGGGTTCCTGTACTCTTCCTACTTTTCCTTCTCCACAAGGAATATATCCCATGCATTTTCAGTATCTTTTGTTACCTCATTTACTCTTCCTGCCATGAGTGCAATATGTCGGTGTGCAGTAGAGAATAATGACCTGTTGGCTTCTGCAATTAAGTCATCTATCTCCTTTGGCAAGTTTACTAGGTAAACAGCAAGTAATTTTTCAATTTTAATTTTCTTATCAAGCTCTACAACAGCTTGTCTTCTTCCTTCCATTCTTTTGAAAAATTCATTTGGTAGTTCATCTACCACTTGCATTAAAAACTTCTTGTAGATGTCCAGGTGTAAAATGACACTATTTTCAACTTGCTCTTTATCATTTGCTGATAGTGTATCATATAACTTTTCTATGTTCTTGAGTTTTCCTTCATCTGTGATTTCATTCAGTAATTCATCAAGTGGGGCAATGTTTTGTTGAGTCCTTTTCTTCTTGGGTGTTAGTGTTTTCTTTGGGGTTGTCTTCTTTACCGGTGACCTCACTGCCTGTTGTTTTTGTCTTGTTCTTCTAGGCAAGGGTATGGATGCCGGTGAAGGATCCCTTTTCCTTACAACTCTTTTGAATGTTGTTGGCATGTCATTCTCTAAGGAAGTTTCTATCCGTGATAGATGAGTTTCAAGCTATAAAGTTACTAACTCATCCTCTGTGATGTCAGTTTGTTTTAATACATCTTCCTTGATGGCTTTTACCTGTCGTGAGCCTTTCCTCACAATTGCTTCAACTTTCTTTACTCTCTTCTTAGATTGAATTTGTCTTTCAATCGTCTTTGCACTACCGAATACCTCTTCCTTGAGTTCCTTAGGTGCTTCTAGAAGGGCTTTTGCATAAGTCTCAATGATATGATCATCAGTCTCATAGCCCATTTCAGTTACCCAAATTGTTCTTCGGATCACTACTTCCATCCAGATCTCATCCTTTTTAATTACAAAACATATATCATCCTTATATTTGTCAACAAGTTTCTGTGACAGTCTGATTCTCTTATTCAGTCTGGCCTTAAGTGCTTGAAAATACTCATGGATATTCTTTTCTTTGTTTTCACCCATATTGTTGAATAGGTTTGATAGTTGTTTTCCTACTGGTATGTCAAATCCAAGGCTCTTGTTACCAATACCAAGAACCAGTTTGGTTATGTGTAGCATTAAGCATACAAGTAAGTTACCAAATCTAAAAGTCCCTTTCTTATCCTTCTTGATTTTTCCTAAATTATCAATTAACTCATCTTTCAGCCATTCACATACATCAATTTTCATATTGTCCTTAACCATGTCATAAGCACTCTTAATGCATAAACCTGAAACTGAGCTAAGTCGGTTTGCATGGGTTGCTTTGTAACCTAGAATCATGCTAACAAATCTCACATTTGTATCGGTCACATCATTAACCCTTAGAGACCTTTTGTCGGATGTTGCACCGATTAAGTTTATTACTAGGTCATTTGAGACCTTCTTTATTTTGTCTGGTCTACTACCGGTGGAAGGTAACCCTGTTATAGCTTCCTTGGTGATTTTGTGAATCGAATCTAACCAAAAGAATTCACCATGTACCCTACTTAATACTATCCTAATGACTTCCTTAAGAAAGTTTGGAATGCTAAGGATCTTAGTGAATCCTAGGGTTTCAACAATTTTATGTTCAGGCTTCACATTTCTGAAATTATCACACATAACAGTTTTGTACATGTTTTTGACTTCTTCATCTCCTAGTTCATCTATGTGGCAATCGATGTACATTCTGGGATCTTCTGTGAAAACAACTCCTTTGGGGATTTGGGAGAATGCACCAATATTGTCATCCTTTTTAGGTACCTCAGGAACTAGCTGGAATATGGGCCTAGAGCATTTGATAACCTTGACTAAAGTAGGGTTAGCTATGAATTCAGGTGTAGAGGAGGATGCCATGATAATAAATACCTTTTTCTGCCTTAAGAAGGATTGATTGTTGAAGTGCTTTGCCTCTTTGCTCAAAATGCCTTAGCTCTGGTAATTTCACTCTCTTCAAGTGTTTGAATTCATGGTGAAGTATAATGGAACCAAAAACATTGATTTATAATGTCAATTTTGCCAACTACCACAATTAATGCATACCGATGAAGTAACCACTTAACCTTTTTGCCAGTATAAAAGTAATTTTCAACTTCTCATCATCAATCAAGGGAATAATAGCATATGTCTCATTTGATTTCCAAACCCTCAAGCAAACTTTCTTCAATTTGATGAAGAGCTTCCTGCCGGTGGAGTACTACTATGTTCTGTTGGTGGAGTGTTGATTGTTTCTACCGGTGGAGGAGTATTTCCAACATTATTTAGGTCTGACTTTCTAATCCATTGTTTTGAGAATTCTTGCTTAACCTCTTCAACTTTTTCTTTTCCCTTCAAACTAGAACTTTTGTTGTCTACCAGTGATCCTTTACTTATGCAGAATTTTGCAATATGCCCAATCTTGTTACATGCATAGCAAGTCACATTATTCTTTTGAATAGCTTTCCCATAACCTATGTTGGTTTGTGTTCTACACTGATTAGATAGGTGTCCAAATCTTCCACAAACATAACATCTCACATTCATTTTGCAATTTTCAAAGTTATGAGCAACTTTGTTGCATTTTGAACATTGACTGGTGGGTGTGTTGGTGTTTTGATAACTTCTAGATCTACATTTATTTTCTCTATGACCATATTTATTATAGTTAAAGCATTTTCCATTGAATTTGTAAGCAGTAGGTTGTCTTACCGGTTTGCTATGATCGTGTTGATAACTCAATGATGAACCACTAGTACCAAACTGGTACTGAGAGGGGGGGTGAATCAGGACAAACACAAATATAGTCCAAAACTAGTTTGACAGCAAATACTCCAAATGACTGACAAATAGGGATACTGGTAAAACAGAGTGCAACCAATAACATCCAGTACAACTCAATCAGTCAAGAACCAGTCACTCAATAAGCTTCCCTCTTAGCTCAATACTACAGTATCATTATATTCTCATGCATAAATAGGTAAACTTGATTATCAGATCTTCACAACAATGAGTTCAATATGTTTTATAGACAGGCATAAAACATAGAACCTTCATATGCTTAATAGGTAAAACAAAGCATCACAAGACAAAAGCATTTCACATGACACACATATTTTTTCACATGGAAACCCAACTAGGAAAAACCATGGTGGGGATGAATACCCACAAGCTGCTTTTTAAACTCTTTAGAAGTCTACTTTGTTAGGAGCCTTGTTCGGTTAAGGACATTACAATAGGTTCTGCTAGGAACTGATCCTGTTAGGGATCACCTGGTTAAGGGATACCCGGTTAAGGGTTAAACCCGGTAGGGTCACCTTGTTAGAGGATTTCAAGAACTCAGTAGCTGAAAGGATCTCCTAAGCTCTATAGCTTCTCATAACTCATTAACCTCGAGTTACCCAATTAAGGGATTTGAATCAAGCCTATTAAGACCACCCTGTTAGATGATTTTGCAACAAGCCAGTTAAGGCTACCCTGTTAGGGGATTTTACAACTGTTGAAGTGGTTAGAGATCAATAGGAATTACAATGATCTATTAACAGCACTCAATGCTAATGTAGATCCATTTTGGCTCATCTTCACCTTCTACACATTCACTTTGCAGGTATCTCTTATCTCCTTTTGTTTGGCAAGAATCACGTATCACTTCCCTAGGATACACACACAAGTTTTTGCCAACAACCTTAGAAAGAAACACAACATCAACCTTATAGGAAACATACAGGTCAGTAGCAAAAACCCTAAACCCTAAACCTATTAGGTTAAGCAATTCAAGTAGTTTGATCCTGACCGTTGAATCATACTGCATTAAATGCAACAATCTTGAATCGATATCAAGACATTCTCCATCATCCATTATCCACCGATTTCATGGCGACTGATAACCCATCATGCGTTATCACTGTTTGATAGATTTTGCCCATTCTTGAGGTAGATAGGAATAGTCTTCTTCATGCAAGATCCTTCACGCGCACAGGGCTTACATGGCAACATGATCTGTTCTTTGTTATACTGTTGACTCATCACACGAAGATCACTGATTGAGTCACTTGAGGTGCTCCAACCAGAAACTCTAAAGTGGAAGCTACCTACCAACCAGTAGTCATACAATGCTTCCATGTGTCGGTTCCCATAACTACATGCCGGTTCATCTTGAACAAATATGTCGCTTCACTTTGGCATATAAACCGGTTCATACATATGTCGGTTCCTCTCTCTTTTCACCTATCACATATGCCAGTTCTCTTCATAACACATATTGACATCAATGACAACATATAATGTCATTATGTCTTCATGTCGGTTCACATAATGCCAACAATCTCCCCCTTTGGCATTGATGGCAATATACAAAGATATCTCTCTGCTTCACTCCTTCTCCCCCTTTGACAACAATGCCAAAGTGGAGGTACAAGCATCTCTATTCCATAATGTTGCTCCTCCTGACTGATGTGGAACAATTTCTTTTAGTTCACCTCCTAAAGGGGAAATACCCCTAATTCACCTCTCAAATGTACAAATGTTGTCTTTGGGAGAGGCTTGGTGAATATGTCTGCTAACTGCTTCTTACTAGACACTTGCTCCAATGCAATCTCTTTATTCTGAACCTTTTCCCTCAAGAAATGATACTTAAGCTCAAAATGCTTGGTTCTAGAATGTAAAACTGGATTCTTTGATATATTGATAGCACTTGTGTTATCACAGAATATACTTACCAGTTTAGATACGGGGATCTTGAAGCCTTCCAATACATGCTTCATCCATATTTTCTGAGTGCAGTTCATGAAAGCTGCAACATACTCCGCTTCCGCTGTAGACTGAGAGATACAACTCTGCTTTTTGCTTATCCATGAGACCAGTCTACCACCGAGAAAGAATGCACCACCAGTTGTTCTTTTCCAGTCATCCACATTACCTACCCAATCAGCATCTGTGAACACTTTGAGATTGAAATCATTGTTGTATGGGTACCACAATCCATAGTCAAATGTTCCCTTCAGATACCTAAGAACCCGTTTGACTACAATCAAGTGAGATTCTCTTGGACTCTTTTGGAACCTTGTAGTAATGCCAACTACATGTGCAATATCCAGTCTGCTATGCACTACATAATGCAACTTACCAATCCTTGATCAGTATTCCTTCTCATCAACTAGTGTGGAATCATCCTCTTTTGTCAATTTGCAACCGGTCACCATCGGTGTACCAACCGATTTGCTATCTTCCATGCCAAAGGTCTTCAGTACCTCTTTGACATATTTGGACTGAGTGATAAAGATTCCATTTTCCATCTACTATATCTATAGTCCAATGAAGAATTTAATCTCCCCTATGAGTGACATCTCAAACTCTTTCTTCATCTCATCAGCAAACTCATGACTCATCTTGTCATCTCCTCCAAAGATGATGTCATCAACAAAAACTTCATAGATCAGGATCTGATCACCTTCAGACTTCAAGTAGATATTGCTATCTTCACTGGTTCTCTCAAATCCAATCTTCACAAGATGGGAATGTAGGCGCTCATACCATGCCCTAGGTGCTTGCTTTAGACCATATAATGCTTTATGTAGCCTACATACCATGTCACTATCTTCAGATAGGGAAAACCCATCTGGTTGCTCAATATACACCTCCTCTTCAAGTACACCATTTAGGAATGCATATTTTACATCCATTTGATATACTTTGAACCTCTTAAAAGCTACATATGCAAGAAGCATATGAACTCCTTCCAATCTGGCTACAGGAGCAAAGGTTTCCCCATAGTCTTCTCCTTCTTCTTGAGCATATCCTTTGCATACCAATCTGGCTTTATTCCTAATCATTGTGCCATCCTCATTCAGCTTATTTATGAACACCCATTTGGTGCCAATGACATTTTTATGCTCAGGTCTGGGTACCAAGGACCATGTACCATTTTTCTCTATCTGATCAAGTTCCTCTTCCATTGCCTTGATCTAGTCTTCATCTTTATGAGCCTCTTTGAATGATTTAGGCTCAAATTCAGAGATCATACATGAGTTTTCTTTGATCTTTCTTCTTGTAAGGATTCCTACATCCTTATCACCTATGATCTGCTTGGGATCATGATTCAACTTGACATACCGAGGAATGGTCTTAACTAGTTCTTCTTGCTTTTCTTCTTCATCCTCATCTTCATCAGTATCAGCATTCACCGGTTCAGGGACACTGTTACTGGTACTTGGTTGGCTAACAACCAGTTCCCAAAAGGTTGCAACCGGTTCATTTATAGCTTGCTCACTACCGATTTCCTTAGTCTTCTCAGAGGATTCATCAACTCTTACATTGATGCTTTCCATAATTCTCTGAGTCCTATTGTTGTAGCACTTGAAAGCTTTACTCTTGGTGGAATATCCTAGAAATATTCCCTCATCACATTTAGCTTCAAATTTGCCCTGATGTTCACTCCTCTTGATGTAACATTTGCTACCAAATACCTTAAAGTAGCTAACCATAGGTGTCTTACCGGTCCAATACTCATAAGGAGTTTTGTCCTTACCCTTTTTTATGAGTACCCGGTTCATAGTGTAGACTGCAGTGCTCACCACTTCTCTCCAAAAGGTGTGAGCTACCTTTCCTTGAATCAACATGGTTCTAGCTGCTTCAACCACAGTCTGGTTATTCCTCTCTACTAGGCCATTCTGTTGTGGAGTCCAAGGGGCAGACAGCTATCTCTTGATGCCAAATTCTTCACAATACTTGTTGAATTCACTAGAAGTGAATTCCCCTCCTTGATCAATTCTGAGGCACTTGATCCTTTTGTTGCTTTCCTTCTCCACTAATGCTCTGAAAGCTTTGAATTTCATAAAGACTTCAGACTTGTCTTTCAAGAATGTGACCCACATCATTCTTGAGCAGTCATCAGTGAGAATCATGAAGTACCTATCACCCTACACACTTCTAGTTTTCATAGGACCACATAAATCAGTATGCACAAGATCAAGCAAGTTGTCAATAGTGAAAGATTTACCTTTAAAGGTTGAGGAAGATATTTTCCCCAATTGACACTCTCTGCATAAGGTATTATTCGGTTTGCTCAGCACCGGCAACCCTCTAACTGCCTTGATCTTACTAGCCTTCACAATGTTATCAAAGTTCACATGGCAGAGTCTCCTATGCCATATCCAGCTATCATCAAGTTTAGCCATAAGACATGTACTTATATTTGCATTTAGATGAAATAGGTTACCTTTAGTCTGCATGTCGGTGGCCACCAATTTACCATCTTTTCCTTTGATTCTGCAGACTCCATTCTTGAATTACAGAGTGAGGCCACTGTCATTTAGTTGGGCAACACTTAGAAGGTTGTGTCTGAGACCATCAACCCAGTACACATTGTCAGCACTACTCTTTCCATTCAAAGAGATGGACCCTCTGCCTTTGACCATGCATGGTGCATCATTGCCAAAGTGAACCACACCACCATCATACTCCTCTAAGGATAGAAACTTGCTCCGGTCACCAGTCATATGGTGAGAATAGCCACTGTTAATAATCTACTCATTCGAATCATCAAACCAGGAGACAAGAGCCTTCTTGTCTACCACATCTTCCTTTACAGCAACAAACACAATGTCTTCATTCTCTTCATCTTCTGATTCCTCATATGTGACACCTTCATCAACTGCCACAAAACAATTTCTCTGGTTTCCTCCTTTGAATTTCTTGAACCTTTCCAGTTTATCCTTGTTGTCACTATTAGGACAGTTCATAGCAATATGTCTTATCTAGTTACAGGAGAAACATTTCAAAGGGAGCTTACCTTTGTATTTACCAGTTCCTTTTGGAAATCTCCTGGCAAGAAGAGCTTCAAATTCCATCAGAAACTCTTCATCATTCATTTCTCTGTCCTGATTAGGTTCCCCACTAGTGCTAGGCTCTTTTTCTTTTCTAGATGGTATAGCAGAGGCTCTAAAAGCTGATTTTGTCTTTTGAACACTGCCATCAAAACTATTCAGCTCATAGGCTGTCAACTTGGCTATGATGGAGTCTAAGGACACCTTAGACTTGTCTATTGATCTCAGCTCCAGAATAGTAGTGACCCTTATTGCATAGACCAGCAACTGGGATCTTAGGACTTTACTTACCATAGTGGAATCTTCTATTTTGCCACCTGCACTCTTTATTTCTCCAACAACTATTTTGATTCTTATTCCATACTGTTGAATGTTATCTCCTTCAACCATCCGCATGTTTTCAAACTTCCCTCTCAGGCTTTCTTCCTTAGCCTGTTTTACATGCTCATCACCACCATAGATATTTTCAAGAGCATCCCATACCTCTTTGGGATTTGCCTTGTCCTAAACATCAATAAATTCAATGTCAGATAAACTACTAATGAGGGCTTCCATGAATTGCCCATTTTCTTGTATCTCTCTCTTTTGGTCATCGGTGAGAGTACTGGTAGGAACAACATATATATTTTCAACATAACTCTAGTGTTGAACACCCATGCTTTTGATGAATATCTTCATCCTGTCTTTCCATATACTGAATTTTTCCCTATTAAACTTTGGACCTTCCCTCTTCATCATTTGACTAGGATCTTTTCCTCAAGTGGTTAAGCTTACAACATAGAGGACCTAGAGGTGCTTTGATACCAATTGATAACTCAATGATGAACCACTAGTACCAAACCGATACTGAGAGGGGGGGGTGAATCAGTACAAACACAAATACAGTCCAAAATTGGTTTGACAGCAAATACTCCAAATGACTGACAAACAAGGATACTAGTAAAACAGAGTGCAACCGGTAACATCCAGTACAACTCAATCAGTCATGAACTGGTCACTCAATAAGCTTCCCTCTTAGCTCAATACTATAGTATCATTATATTCTCATGCATAAACAGGTAAACTTGATCATCAGATCTTCACAACAGTGAGTTCAATATGTTTTATAGACAAGCATAAAACATAGAACCTTCATATGCTTAACAGGTAAAACAAAGCATCACAAGACAAAAGCATTTCACATGACACACATATTTTTTCACGTGGAAACCCAACTGGGAAAAACCATGGTGGGGATGAATACCCACAAGCTTCTTTTTGAACTCTTTAGAAGTCCGCTCTGTTAGGAGCCTTGTCTGGTTAAAGACATTACAATAGGTTCTGCTAGGAATCGATCTTGTTAGGGATCACCTAGTTAAGAGATACCCGGTTAAGGGTTAAACCCAGTAGGGTCACCTTATTAGAGGATTTCAAGAACTTAATAGCTGAAAGGATCTCCTAAGCTCTATAGCTTCTCAGAACTCATTAACCTCGAGTTACCCGGTTAAGGGATTTGAATCAAGCCTGTTAAGACCACCCTGTTAGGGGATTTTGCAACAAGCCAGTTAAGGCTACCCTGTTAAGGTATTTTACAACTATTGAAGTGGTTAGAGATCAACAAGAATTACAATGATCTGTTAACAGCACTCAATGCTAATGCAGATCCATTTTGGCTCATCTTCACCTTCTGCACATTCACTTTGCAGGTATCTCTTCTCTCCTTTGGTTTGGCAAGAATCACGTATCACTTCCCTAGGATACACACACACAAGTTTTTGCCAACAACCTTAGAAATAAACACAACATCGACCTTATAGGAAACATACAGGTCGGTAGCAAAAACCCTAAACCCTAAACCTGTTAGGTTAAGCAATTCAAGCAGTTCGATCCTGACTGTTGAATCATACTGCATTAAATGCAACAATCTTGAATCGATATCAAGACATTCTCCATCATCCATTATCCACCGATTTCATGGCGGCTGATAACCCATCATGCATTATCACTGTTTGAAAGACTTCGCTCATTCTCGAGGTAGATAGGAATAGTCTTCTTCATGCAAGATCCTTCATGCGCACAGGGCTTACATGGCAACATGATCTATTCTCTGTTATACTGTCGACTCATCACACGAAGATCACCGATTGAGTCACTTGAGGTGCTCCAACCGGAAACCTTGAAGTGGAAGCTACCTACCAACTAGTAGTCATACAATGCTTCCATGTGCCAGTTCCCATAACTACATGCTGATTCATCTTGAACAAATATGTCGCTTCACTTTGGCATATAAACCGGTTCATACATATGCTGGTTCCTCTCTCTTTTCACCTATCACATATGTCAGTTCTCTTCATAGCACATATTGAAATCAATGACAACATATAATGTCATTATGTCTTCATGCCAGTTCACATAATGCCAACACCTGTGTGTTTGGAGTACTGGAGCTTTCTACAACTTCAAAGCCAATTCCACAAGTGTCACCTTTAGGTTTCTGTTTCTTCAGTAAGTCACCAAGTTCTTCTGATCTTTTCTTGAATTTTTCTTTGTGTTGATTTGCAATATCTAGTTCTCTTTCTAAGATCTCTTTCTATCTCATTAGTTCATTGGAGTCATTTTGTGTATGCATCAGATCTGTCCTCAACAAATCATTTTCATAGCTAAGTCTGGTGTTCTCATTTGCTGCATCACTTAGTCTTCTAGTCAAATATTCTTCATTCTTCTTTCTATCTTCAATTTCTTTACAAAATCTCATAGTCATATCCTGCATCTCATTCCTTGCTGTCATGTTCTCTTGTTTTAGCTTGCATATCTGATCATTAAGAGTTTCTGTTTCATCATCCCCAATTTGCATCTTTTCACATAGTTCTCTTCTCTTGTTCCTTGCAATGGTAAGATTTTCTTGAAGTGCTTGAATAATTTTTTGAGTTGTCTTTAGATCATCTTCAAGTTTGATATTTTTCAACTTTTCTGTATCAAAATCTGAGAGAGTTGCTTCCAATTGCTTCATCAAATTTTCCATGTCTATCATTGTCAAGGTCTTCCTCAAGTTGTTAGGCTTCTGAAAATAGAAGACTAGGCTCTGATACCAATTGTTAGGATTCCCACAGATACTGAGAGGGGGGGTGAATCAGTATCTAACCGATATATTAAATTTCTTAACTTAAAACATGTAGAACATATTAAAACTGTGTACCGGTAAGCAAGAAGTAATGCAATAAACAAAGATAAAAGAAACCACATGAAAAACACACCATAACACAAGGATTTAATGAGGAAACCCGGTGTTGGAAAAACCTCGGTGGGATTGGTGACCCACAATATTCACTTACTGGCCAATAAGAGAATATTACTGATACAAGAGGGGCCTGCACATGCAAGAAGGCCAAGTGCCTAGAGCTCACTGCTCAAAATAGAAGTCTCAGTAACTTACAAAATGGATTATACAAATCCAGTGTCTTGTACTACTTCAGAATAGCATCTATAATGCCAGATCCAATACCGATTTCTGCTCTACTTCTTACATAAACCCTTAACCTATAATTCGCATAATAGGTCTGCCTAATTACATTCCATATCGCTTATATCTACCTCTATTCAATGTTCTATGATGATCTCTTATATATATGAGTCATTTTACATCATGTTAAGTCAACTTATAAAGATTTTACAATAATAAACAAAATATTACAACAAAAATCTTATCGGCCTCTGTGTCAGTATGCTTCCTTTCATTGCTGGTGTTGGTAGTCTGAGTGTTGGTGTAGAGTCTGTTCTTGCTGGTGCCGGTGGAATGTCTTGAGGGTGTCATAGGATTGTAAGGTTGCCATCAATGACAAAACCTTCAATCACCTTCAATGTCTCATTGGAGTGTGCATATGCCAACAATTTCTACTCATAATCACTGCAAACTAATGGCAAATTATGAAATTAGACAAAAATTATGCACTCTAAAAAAATGGCTCCTGAAAAGGAGTCCATATGAGCCCAAATGAAGCCTCTAAAGTTGTAAAAATTGGGATTTCATGTTTTCTGAAAAACCTGTATCCAAAAAATAGAAAAATCCTACACCACTATACAGATCACAAAATTCTAACCCAAAACAAAAAAAATTTCTCGAAACAAGGAGTTCGGATGAGTGAGATATCACAATTTGAAAATTATCTACAAAATTATAATTTCTGGAAACTTTTCGCTACAGCTTCAAACTTCAAATGCCTCTAGATTGGGCCTCAAAAGTCTAATTTGGATGAAACAAAAGGCAAAACTGACTTTCTTGGACCTCCTTAATCCAATGATAACCTCAAATTTGACCCATCAAGCTTCAATAATAACCTGCAATAGAAAGCTCTAAAATACACAACCCCAAATAGCATCAAATTTCTCTCAATTGGCAAACCAATGACACTCTAATGGCTCTAATACAATGTGATATTTTGCCAAGATCAATGGCACAATGAAAAGTATAAAATGGAGATAATAAAATGACAAGAACAAACTGTATTCTCATCAATATACAAATAATCAATTGGATTATTACAAGATCTTCAATGATTGCTCTTACAAACAATGTAGATGAGCCTGCTTATATAGGCAAGGCAATATGGATATGTGCGCATACAAACATGACATGTGGCTCAATAAGAAACAAGGGTAGGTAGAAGAAACAATATATTATTTCACATGAGGTGGAATGTAACAAAAAGATAAGTTAAACACCATAAAAGGTGGAAATTCTCCTACACAGACTATCCCAATGTGGCACAAACACCCAAGTGTCTCATACCCAAACTACTATTAAATGCATGTACTTAAGTAAACTTAACTATAGTGTAATAATATCCAAGATTAATAATTATTTACACCAACACAATGTATACCTTGGAGTTGTACTATGTAGCTTTTGAATCAAATATACCTCATGATAAAATAAAATTGTTAATTATTCATGTAGGACCTACTTCACATTGGATACCTCAAGAATTGAAACAAATTGAACATGGCAAAATTATGAGGTATTTTGGGATATGTTTTGGTCTCAAGGTTCCTTCTTTCCATATGTGGAGTTGGTATCTTAACAAAGTCAAAAATAAGTTTTTTAATTAGGGAAATAAGTTCCTTTCTTTAGTTGGCAGATTCCAAGTTGCTAAAAAACAATTCCTTGTCATTCATGTGTACTACTCATCATGTTGGATGCCTCCCAATAAGGGTTATGATGACTTAATCAAAAAAATTCAAAGGTTTTTATGGACAAAATGGGATGGTAATGCTGGATTTATTGTCACTTTGTGGACTCATTGTATTCAACCCAAATGTAAAGGTGGTTTGGGGCTAATAGATCAAAAAACACAAGGGATCTATTTAGAATCCAAATGGATTATAAGGGCATTCAAAGGTGATGAACTTTATAAAATCCTTATACAAAGTATAATTAACCTTGCCTCAATTAAAGGCAAATGGTAGGTTGTGGGTTAGATAAAATCCTTCACTCATCTTTCTTCTCCATTAAATCACCACCTCCCTTCCAATCAATTTGGATATCTTGGCAACATACCATCCATCTCTTAAGATGGATAGATGCCTCTCTTCAACATGGTTTCATCTTCTCCACTTTATCTATCTACTGGAACAAACCTTAAATGAGGGAATTCAACACCTTGGGAGTGATGAGTCCTTGGGGAGTAACTGGTCCTTCTGATACCTTTGCAAACTAGCACAAGGCTGGGCTAGGGGATAAAAATTAATAGAGTTAAATAGTTAATTGAAATTTGAGTCTCTCAGATGACTCTACCAAACCTCTATCCATAGGATGAGCTCGCGGGTCTGGGATGCCAGCGCAGCACGCTATCATCCTGTACGAACAAGGTATAGAGTTCGTACAAAAAGTTCCAAGTACGATTATAATGATATAAAATACAAAAAATAATGTGAGAGATGAAATAACCAAGATAAAATGGAAGGAGAAAAGGGAAGATAATAGACATACAATAGGTCCATAGTGTAAAGCCTCCAGCCAAATGAATCTTCTCTAATGCAACCTGCACACAAGCAAGAAGGAAAATGTTGGGGGTTGTGTTTTGGAGTTTGCCTAAGTCAGACCCCCATTTTGGTGTTTCCACCTCCATGAACAACCCAAAAAGCCATGAGAAAGGAAGATAATGAAGAAGTTGATAAAGAAGAATACAAAGACAATGCTATGTTATTTGGTAATTGGAAAATAAAAAAGATATTGGAAATACAAGATAGAGTTAGATTACTCCCCTAGTACTTGGCAAGTATTGGTATGTTTGGTAAACTTGGTAGCTTGATGATGTTACAACAATGGTGGTGGTGTCTCCAAGAGCTTCAATTTCCAAGAGCCAGTCTCCAATCTGCCAAAAGATTTTTTGTAAATGTCCCAAAACCAAGGATATAGGCTAAGGGATGAGTTTGAATGTCGATTCTCACATAGGAAGGCATTAGGATTCCTTCCTGGCATGGGTCGTAATTTCCCAACGGCCACCAACTGGTTGGCAGGTTGGCTAGATGATAACGCGTTGTGTTGTGGATATGTCTATGAATTTGTTAGATTGACAGGGTTGGTAATGCCTCTAGGGAAGCTAACATGGACTTCTTTGGTGGACAAAAGGACAAGTTGGTGAACTTGTCCTCCAAGCAGCGTGGGGGAGGTGCCACATGTCACAATTGCCACTAAGGGTGATGAGGGTGATATTTTTACTCTATATTTTTCCCCCACTTTAGCAAGCATGTCTTCATTAAGAGATGTGAAGCTAAAGTAGGAAAGGTAGAAAAGGTGAAGGGGAGAAAATATCGTGATGGGGAAGCAAATGCTCGTTGATCAAACGAAGTTGCCCCCAGCGATATGAAAATAGAATTTAGAAATAGAAATCGATACTTGGAACATCGACAACATGCTAGCTGTAGCCTAGCCTAATGGATGATAAGATATAATAAAGAAGTTGGAACAAAGAACAACAAGAACAAGCCTCATCATGGAGGAAAGTCCCTGATGACGAAAAGGTACAAAACAGGGCAGTTGCCATTAGTACAAGATACGTCGATATGGTTAGCATGATGCTCCATGCCAAGAGCCATATGATAGGGCATGATAAACCAATATGGATGACCATATGATAGGGCAAATTGGATCACCGATATGGATAACCATATGATAGGGCAAATTGGAACGTCGATATGGATAACCATATGATAGGGTGAAATGATATACTGACATGGGTAGCGAGTCATTGAATAACCATGTGATAGGGAAGATAAGTTAGCTGACATGGGTAGCAACATGCTAGATTGCCATGAAATAGCGGAATTGGAATTGGGACATGGTAGATTGGCCTCTACCAAGGCAAAAAAGATGATGCAAATTGGAAAGTGTTGGCAATATGGATGAATTGATTATGTGTTGCATTGATGTTTTGTCATTGATGTCAACACTAGTTATTTTGTTTGGTTAGTAGCAGACAGGTTTTGGTTACCGGTAGAAGATCTAGTGTTACCGGTAAGGGTTTAAGGTTTAACCGACAAAGCTTTTACTAAGAATCTTTGATAGAATGCATAAGTGGTGTTGGTGTGGCTTCTAGATTAAATTCATGATGCAGAAGGTGATCCTTGATCATACCTCAACTAAATGGAGACATTGCTTTGGTGTGGTGGACCTAGATTAGGTCTGGTACCTATCTAGGTTATGGACCGGTATCATGTTAACATGTTCTCTACATGTTACTAGGATGTTCTATGGATTGGTTATTGTTGTTT